>NC_133434.1:37259275-37391775 GCF_011762505.2 Arvicanthis niloticus
TAGAGAGGGTTTTTATTGTCTTATAGGACAGTTATTTCTTGTTTGCGAAACGGGACGGGCGTCCGTCGACAGGCTTGTATTTATCTGAGGCGAAAGCGGTGTCAGCCAGCCAGAGACACGGGAGGGCAGAAATTGTGTCACTCTGTGAATATATTATTCTCTTAAGTGTATTAGACATGAATGAAAAGGGTAGCCCAAATGTAAAAAAAAACAATATTACACGATTACAAGTTTTCTTTAGTGTATATACGTACAGCCTTAATCTATTTTCTGCCTACCCTAGTCTACCTGTTCTTTCCTTGGAGGGGGGGGGGGTTAGGGGGTGGGAAGAGGGTGGAGACACCTGTAAACATTGTAGGTAGCCCAGGTTACACTAAGCTATTGCGGTGCATTTGAGCTTACTATAAAGAGGAGTCTCGGGGGACACTAGATTATAAGTAAGGATTCTTGGGCAAGTTGATCAATTTATGTTTACACTAGTTTTGAGATACAGCTTCTGAAAAAAAGTGAATAGAATTTCTGATCCGAGCCCTAATTGAACTTAAAATTGTATTTGATTTCTTTTATGGGACTTTGTTTTGTTTGGGCGAGACGTAATAATCGTTTGAGGCAGCTTTTCATTTTTGCAAACTCCCTTTGAACTGCTGCTCCCAGCAAGAGTCTAGAATAACATATAGTTAGCATCATCATTCTATATGTGTTACATAATCCCCTCCCCCCATGATTAAACACAGACCGACTTTGCTGTGGAATTTGAAAGAATGTTCTTGTGAGGGAAGTTAATTGATTTTGACACCAGCTTTATATTAGGGATGAAAATGAGCAAATTTTGGCTTGCATTTCAAGCTTAACTGCACAAGTTTACATTTTTGAAGTTTGGTGAAAGAGTACAACTTTTCTGTCCAGGCGAGTGTCAGAAAGCTGGTGCTGATTTGAGCCCTTCCACTGGAAATACTCAGGTTAAGTAGTTATTGATTCTAAAGTTCCTGGAACTCTTGCCCCATTTCGGCAACTTGAATAATATTTAGTGTAATTGGGAGATTATTTGAGGGAAGGGACAGAATACATCATATTAATTTATTCAGAAAACTGTAAACATCACAACAAAGAAGAAAACAGTATTTTCTTCTTGCTTGATACAAACTACATTGTCTTGAGTTGTCTGTAGAATCTTAGACCTTCTGCTTATGGGAAGCCTAGTTTTTCACAACCATCACTAAAGGTAGAGCTGATTGCCGTGTCTCAGATCTTTCATTCTTGTTTACGCTGGTGCCTCATAATTGTAAACATAAACATAAGTGACTCCAGCAAGAAAATGGACTCGCTGCTTCTGCTTTCTCCCACGTCAGGGACTCATCTTTTCAGGATTTCACTCTTTCCTCCCAGAGGTGGAAGAAGGAGATACTAAGAAGAAGTGAATCAAGTTTTCTTCCTTTCTTATCTGCTCCCCTCATCCCCACTTGGTTTTTATTCCATAGAATTAGTGGGGTGGGGTGATGAGAGGACAGCTGTACTTAATTACTGTATATCATCGATATCACTTTGGCTTCTCAAAGAACAGTGTAAAGCCTCATATTTGAGGCAGTATTTATTTACATACGGGGCTACTGTAATAGTAAGAAGGGTTGTTTGTTTGTTTGTTTGTTTGTTGAGGCAGGACCGTGCTACGTAGCTCATGATGGTCCAGAACACAAGAGCTTCCTGACTCAACCACCTTGGGATTATAGGCATACATGACCACGTCCATTTAAATCACTGTTCTTATAATCACAGAGTGACATTAAAGGGTTAAGACAAAATATCGAAAATCTAAAGCACTATTGACCAACAAGGAAACCGCCATTGTTAGCAGAATCTGGTGTGGAGGTGCGGAAACAGAAACAAGTGGCCGTCTGGGTGGATCGTCAGTGCCAGCCCTGAGCTCGTCTGTGTGACTGTGGATGTTTTGCATCTGTGCACATGAACTTCTGGGTTCTCTTGGCTTCCAGCACTAAACTGCTCCATGTTGACAGTGCCACCTGCTGATAAAGAGCTCGGTCTTTTCCTCATTACCTCACGAGTCGTTAGGCAACAGCATTGGGGTGTTTCAGAGATGCCAATATTTTGCTAGTTACTGAGGATACAAAGGTGAATAAACCATGACTTCTGCCCTCCAACCCTGCCTGGGAAGTGGTGTTTGCTTTTAGGGCCAACAGTCCATGTGTCCCCTGCTCTTCCCGTCTCACTGCTAATGCTTGGTAGGATTCCCACCCCTGTAGTCACATCCTTTTGTAACTTTCCTAGTGGGAAACTGTGTCTTGGGTTCCAGACACCCATTTTTAAAATACATTTTTGGAAGATTACATTCCATATTGGAATGCGTTTATAAGTAAAACCTGTAATATGGAGATCAGAAATTTATTTTTATTTCTGTGGTAACTTCCATTTGATTACTTTGTGTTACATGTGCTTGTGTGGGCTAGAAGTCAGCATCAGATGCCTTCCTCTATCACTATTTTTTGGGGGGCAAGGTCTCTCAGTGAACCCAGAGCCTACCAATTGGCTAGACTGACTGAGTTCCTGAGAGAGCTTTTCCCTGCCACCCACCCAACACTAGGGAAATGACACCCAGTCTTTTATGTGGATGCTGGGGACTCCGGCCCTCATGCCTGGGTGCTCGGCATGGTACTTGACCCCAGTGAGCTACTGCTCTAGCTCTCTTACTGGTTTTAGAAACAGTTTGTCCCTTGAGCTTTCCAGCTTCTCGGCTCCTCATCCAGATAGCTTCGATTATAGACGTGACTGTTAGGCCCAACCAACTGTAACTTGTTTTGTAGATGAGACATTTTTCTTCTTGGAAAATTTTAAAAATAAACCCAATTACCAAAATATGTAGTACACGCCCACATGCCTACATAAAATGTTGACATTTTCCCGTTTTTCTTCAGATATATATTTAATATAAAAGAACTATGTATATCACAGTTGCCACATGGAATTCTAAGAGCAGTATAGAGCTTTGTGCTTCTTACGAAGTTAACATCTTTTTGTTCTGTCCAGGTTCACACCTCTCTGTCTCCTGTCCCAGTTAATGACCCACACTGTGCATGTAGCGTGACTCTGGTGCTTGGTCTTTGTTCTCAGACTGGGTGAGAGTGTGTCAGGCTGGACTCTAACTTGATAGGAAGCCTGTGTGGGTCTTGAACTCCTTCCTGATCTCACTGTCCCTACCTCCCAAAGCTGGGTTATAGGATTGAACCACCACACCCCGCTCTACTCTGAGTGCCGAGAACAAAGTATAGTGACATGTATGAAAAACGCTGTGATGAAACGCAGGACTTTGAGTGTTGATGTGAAATTTTAGTAAGAAAACTCAAAGTATGGATTAGGACCAGACTTTCTGGAGTTGAGTCTTCGAAAACAATTTCACGTTGTATTTTATGAGAATAAATGCTTTGCCTACATGCATGTCTATATACCATATGCATGCCTAGTGCCTGCAGCGGCCACAAGAGGGTATTGGCTCTCCTGGAACTGGAGTTACAAATAGTTCTGAGCCACAAAATGAGTACTAGGGACCAAACTCAGGTCCTCTACAAAGGCAAAAAGCACTGTTAATTGCTGAGCCACCTTTCCAGCCTCCTTAGTATGAATCTTGACTTTACTATTTAGTAGTTTTGTAGCTCTTTAAACTATATCCTTAGTGCCCCATCCCGTCAAATTGGAACAATAGAAATGTCCATTTTATAAGGTTTTGTAAAAATTTAATGAGTTTATTTATGTAACCCTAAAAAAAAAAAAAAAATTGGTGGTTTGAGTGAGCATGGCCTCCGTAGGCTCATGTATTTGAAGACTTGATCCACAGTTGCTAGAAATGTTTGGGAAGGATTAGGAGGTGTGGCCTTGTTGGAGGAGATGTGTCACTAGGTCTCAGAAGTCTATGTCATTTCGTTAGGGTTTTCTTTTTCTAGCTCTTATTTGTAGAGCAGATGCTTGCCCTTCTTTACGATTCTAGCACCACACCTGCCTGCTGCCGTGCTCCCTGCCATGACGATCATGGTCTTACACACTCTGAAACTGTGAGACCCCAATTAAATGCTTTCTTTTATAATTTGCCTTTGTCATGTGTGGCAAGAGAACAGTAATTAAGACAAACAGTGTCAGTGTAGTGGTGTATGCCTTTAATCCCAGCACTCAGAAAGAATAGGCAATCCTGGTCTAAATAGTGAGTTCCAGGACAGCCAGAGCTACATTAAAAAAAAAAAAAAAAAGACATACCATAACTACACGTCTGTTACCTTCTTTTCTTTAAATACTGGTAAGTTTAAGTAGGTATTGATAACTGCTGCGTCCTGGTATACAATCACTGAATTTTCTTTATTTTATCCCGTCTTTATTGATTTATTGCTGTGTGTGCTCCACTGATTGACCGTGCTATATTGCCAGTTATCGTTTCTTCTAGTAATGTTCATTCACATCTTCTGTTTGGTATAAACCATGCCTCATTAATACTCCTCTGTCTCTTAAAGCAGTGGCTTTCAACCTGTGGGTTGTGACCCCTTTTGGGGATCAAACAACCCTTTCACAGTAGTCAGATATCAGATGTTCATATTACATTTCATAACAGTAGCAAAATTATGGTTAAGAAATAGCAAAGAAAACAACTTAGTGGTTGGGGAGTCACAGCATCAGGATGCTTACGAACCACTGTCTTAAAAACTAGAGTTGCTCCAGGTCATGGACCTGGTTGTGAAGTGGTTGAGTCCTAGGATAGAAGTTTTTTTCCCTTTATAAATTATTTATAGGATTTTGACAACCAATGTGTATTTCTGTTTCTGTATATCCTTTCTAGGTGTTGTTAGATTTTGGATTTTGCTAGTCTGCCTGATGCAACATAAAATAGCAATTCATTTTTTTGTGTGTTTTTTTTCCCTTCATTTTTTAGAGTATTTTTATTTTTGGTTATCTCGTCAGTAAATTTGTGCGTGCCTATTCTATATATATTTTTTCTTTTCTTTAAAAAACAAAGGATTTGTTTGTGTGTGTTTAGGCATCTGTATGAGTGTGTGTACAGATGTGTGAGGGAGTGCAGCTGTTTGCCAACTCAGGTCAGAAGAGGTTGTGAGGTAACCTTTTCAAAATGACACTCTGCCTAGTTTTTTGAACTTGGGAAATGTCTCTTTTTGGCTAGGCAAGCTCTCCTGTGTCTACCCCCCGTGGATCCAAGGTTGCAGGCATGCATGGGATGCCTGGCTTGTTAGATGGTTCTGAGATCTGAACTCTGGCCCTCATGGTTACTCAGCCAACCTCTTACCTGCTGAACCATCCCCTCAGTCCCTCTTTACGTACTTTCTGCTTGGCCTTTTTCTTACTTTCTTGAAAAAGATCATTTTACTTATTTCAAAATATATTCAGGATATTTACAAATATTAGAGAGGCCCATTTTTCTTTTTTCCTTTTCTTTCTTTCTTTTTTTATATTTCTAACTTCTTGGAACAGTTACCGTGGATTAAAATCACAATGCGCATCTGATTCATCACTTTCTCCTCAAACTCTTTCCCACACTAAACTTACTTGCTTACATAAAGTTTTGCTTTTATTTATTTTTGTTGTATTTCAGAGATAACATGGACCTCAGTTGACTTCATGATTCAAGGAAGGGCTTTTAGTAATTGTGTAGAAGTTCTTCCCATCTTTACCTCTCTTTCTTTAATATCCACTCATTCGCTGAAATCTATTTATCTGGGTACATGTACCCAGTCTGGAATCTATTTATCTGGGTACATGTACCCAGTCTGGAATCTATTTATCTGGGTACATGTACCCAGTCTGGCCGCCAGCTCACTTTATAGCTTAGTTAAGTCTTGATCCTCTTGCCACTGCATCCAGCTTATTTGGTAAATCTTTTAAAAACAATTTTAAATTTTTATTGTACTTCTTTATTTACCGGCCTGTGTGTGTATGTGTGTGTGTGTGTGTGTGTGTGTGTGTGTGTGTGCACACTTGTGGGCACATGTATATGCCTGGATATGAAGGTCAGTAGACAGTTGGCTAGAATTAGTTTTGACATTCTATCTGTAATTCCTTGGGGTCAAACTTCGGTCTTCAGCCGTGGTGGCAAGGGCCTTTGTCCACGGAACCATCTCTTTGTCCATTAAATTATTTTGAATTAGAAACTTCCAAAGCATCCTTATTCCAGTGTGTTCCTGTTTAGGACCTGTTTCCACTGGTTTTCTTATTTTTGCTTTTGTTTCTGAAAATCACTTTTTCAGAATTGCCAAAATGGTATGTCTAAAACAACAACTGAGAATTCCTCGTTGACGCCATTGTTAACTGGATGAAGCCAACACTCCTTACTATGTCATTAAAGTTCTCCACAGTTTGGCCTTTGTCTGGCTCTCTAATCTTAACTTTTAGAATTTCTACTTTCCATTTCCACTCCAGCCTTATAGCATTCTTCTTAAAGCTGCCTTGAATATGTCTGTTCCTTCTGGAGTGTTACACTGCCGCTGTGCTCCTAGGATGGAAGTATCCTTCTGGAATGCTGTCATTCCTCCCTTCCTTCTTTTTTTGTCTAGCTAAGTCCTTTATATTCTTTAAGAACCAAGGGCAGATGGTGGTGGTACTGACCTTTAATACCAGCACTAGGGATGCAGAGACAGAGGCAGAGGCAGGTAAATCTCTGAATTCAAGGCCAGCCTAGTCCAGGACACAGAGAAACTCTGTATAAACAAACAAACAAACAAACAAACACACGCACAAGCTGCTTTTACAAAAGCCCCAGGTTCAACTTCCAGTACCCACATAGCACTTTACAACCATCTGTAACTCCAGTTTCAGCAGAAACAACCTGTTCTTTGCATACATACAAAACACACATACACATCAAATAATTAAAACAAACAAAAAAATCAGGGCATTATTACTTCCTCCAGAAAGCCTTCTCAGATCTGGATTATTGGGTCTCTCCTGAAGTAATCTATAAGTACTTTGTCATGTCTCAAGCTCTAGTGAGAATTGTAGAGGGAGCAGGAAGAGGCTCGGTGGGTAAAAAACGCTTGCTGCCAAGCCCTGGCAACCCAAGTTTGACTCCTCAGGACCTGCATTATGGAGAGAACTGACTCTAGAAGGTTGCCCCTTGACCTCCGCATGTGTCCTGTGACACACATGCACACACAGAAGATAAATACATATAATTTCAAAAAAAGAATTTGTTGAGTCAGTTACTGTAGCATGAGGGTAAGTACCAGGTAGTTGGCTAAGGGTCAGTGGGTATGGGTTTGAAACCTGTCCTTGTTCCTGTTTCTTTATTCCTCAGTTTCCTCCCATGTAAAAGTGAGAAAAGTGCATTTATTGAATTGGGACACTTAAATTTGATAATACAAGTAAAGTGTTTGAAACAATGTCTTGTATCTAATGAATAATCTATTCAAACTATTGTTGATTTCAGAGTATTTTAATTTATGTGTCTTTTTCCATCATTAGGCTTTGAATCAGTGAGTGAAGGGACACATCAGAAATCTGGATCATAAAGTGAAAGAGAACATTTCTACCCATTCAGAGTATCCTGAAAACTTGAATCTAAGTCCATTTTTTTTTCCTAGCATCTGCAACATTTGGCATCTTGCCACATATGTGAAATTGACATTGATGGTAATTAGCATTTCTTAATTATACTTCATAATTGGTTGCTTATTTAAGACTCGGCATGCTTTGCTTAGTAATTCTCCTGGAACTCTAGGAATACCATTTATGTTTAAGCCTCCCTTCGTCTGTTTGGCATTTAACCAACTTTTCCAAATATGGACTAAGGTGTGAGGGGCTGAAGAAAGGGGTAGGATGAGGGTAAAACATTATACCTCTGAGCCAGACATGTTTAGTATACTTCACTATTTGCTTTAAGATAGATTATCAGATTATTGGGTAATTCCAATCAGATGTAATTTCAGTAAACACCTTCCAGAGGTAATATAAGACATTAAAAATATCAGTAACCTGTTCTCTTCCATTACAGCGATGATTAAGACATTTTACTTACAATCATTCTTTTTGTTATCTCAGGTTCTGTCTCTTTTACCTTAGATTTAGCATTCCCTCCTTTTGTTCTAAATACCAAAACCATCTGTATAATCTTGGCAAATTGATAGAAGTCCTGTTTGTTTTATTTTTATCTCTGAGCTTGCTGTTAAATTTGTAGGGTTTTCTGTCTCACTGTTTCTGATTATATGAAAGTAAATTTGTCTTCTTTTGAACATAGGAACAGTATAAAATTACTCTCAGTATTCACTTGAAAATTGTTGCTAGAGAAACTAGATTCTTTTTTTCCTCTAAAAAGTCTTAAACTGCTAAGGAAAAATTCTAACAAACTATTATCAAGTTAATGTGGAAATTTTAATGTATCAGTCTTATGTTAGAAGCTACTATAATGACTGTGGTGTTGGAAACCGCTTTTTTAAAGTGCCATTGTCTTAGCATTGGGTATTTTAGTTGAAGACTATGAAGCAGCATGTTTGTAAGAGAATGGATGGCGATGAATGGAGACACTGAAACTGTATTTTGGTTTGTGAGATAGAGATGGCTCTTATCAACAGGAAAGTTGAGTTGACTCTTACTCCATTTGTAGTCAAGGTTATAGTTAAACGATTCTATTTTCCTGTAAAAAATAATAACAATAATTTAAGTTGGTATGGTGGCACATACCAGCACAGTGAAGGCCAAGGCTTGAGGATGATGAGTTCTGGACCAGCTTGGCCTATATATTGTGAAACACTGTCCAAACAATTAAAAAAAACTTTTTTTATATTGCTGTTGTTCTAATAAGCACTAAGATATTCCTACCCTTCATCTTTCAATATTTTTTTTCTGGATGTCAAAACTTTGTAATAGAATTTTATTTAATTTTTTTTTTTAAAATGTAGTGCTGGGAATTGAACCTGGGTATCAGACTTGCTAGGTCTTGCTAAGTGTGTTATTATTGAGTGACACCCCCACCTTTGTATAGTATTTATTCATGTTGTTTATTTTGTTGGTGATAATTGTACTGAAGTTGGATCCATGGGCTGGTGTTTGAAAACCTGCTCTCAGTGATGAATACTTCTCATTCTTTAGCCTAAGGAGTGAGTGATTGAAGTTTCTAATTTCATAGATATTTAAAAAAAAATAAGACTTTCCCTTTTCTGATTAACTACTATTTTAATATTTCTTGATCACCCCTCATTTTTTTCTTTTTTTTTTTTTATAGTTAAGTTTAAAGGTTTTTATTTTCTTATTTTAAAGAGTTATATACACATTTATTTCCAAGCTCACTGTCTAGGTATATTGGCTTCTTTGGTGCTTCTGTTGGTGCATATGTAAAGAAAAGATGACAGTACCTTAGGCTGAGAGAGCTACAGTCGTATCTGTAAGGAGTTCCTCTCCATGCAGTTGCGTACTGCAGTTTGGGGGTTACTTATTTGTAAAATAACATCATATTTTTTTCTACTTGAGGGTCTGTAACATTCAGTGCCATGACCCTGGATATAACTTGTTATTTAAAATAAGTATCTTTTCTTGCCATTTTATATAAATGACTGTATTTGTTTTGAAGGACGTTTTTAATTTAACTCTGATAAATTCATTATTTGAAATTTTAATTCACTTAAATAAATAAGAAGATTTGAAAGCTACACTCTTTCAAAATGTAAATGCGTAAGGAGAGGGAGATACAATAAAAGAAATCCAACCAGGTAGGAAAGTTGTCTATCTCTCAGTCACAGAATCCCATGTGTTCATTTTTTATCAGTGTGACTGTCCTAAGAGTCAGATATAATTTTGTGACATAGCAAATACCAGGAAGATCACAGGAAACTGGGATTCCCTCATTCCTCTGTGACCTTCCTCATAAACTTCGCTACAGTTTTCTGTGACGGTTACTAGAAATCTGTCCTACACTTCATTAACCCTGTCCTCTCCGCTTGCTTTATGTTCACCTGCTGTAGCGTGTGAGCTTCAAAATGCCAACCATGGCACATAAGAACTAAGTGATGTCCGCCATTGGGAATTCTTCTCATTCACACACTGTCAGTATCACAGAGGGCAAACAAATATCTGTAATTTAGAAGAAATCCTCAGTGGTCTCTAAGCAAGCAGTAAGTTACAGTGTGGGATGGTGTAAGGCTTCACAACAATTATGTACTTGGTTTATAATAGATATTTTATAGTACCAAGCCAAATCGACAAGCTCAGCATCTGAGAACAGCAATCACATCTCATAAAAGTGTGTCCTCTGGTAAGAAGTTTACACACCAGAGAGCAGAGCTTCACAGACTTTCATTCAGCTGCTCTGTATTATAAATATACCATTCTTGTCCCAAATGCCGACCATTCTTCTATGTTGTTAGATGAATTTTAAAAATCACAAGACATTGCCATTGGCACATTTTTTTTTCTGTTCTTAACTCTTTTTCTAAAAAATTTTTTATTGGATATTATATTTACATTTCAGATTTTATCCCCTAACCTCCCTTCCCCCCACTACTCAGGGACCTCCTATCCCATCCCCCCTTCTCATGCTTCTATGAGGATGTGCCCCCACCTACCCCCACTCCCACCTCCCTACCCTCAAATTCCCCCCCACTCGGTGTTCAGCCTTCATGGGACCAAGAATCTCCTCTCCCACCTATGCCCGACAAGGCCATCCTCCCTTTCATGTACAGATGGAGTCATAGGTCCCTCCCTATGTGCTCCCAGGCTGGTGGTTTAGACCCTGGGGAGCTCTGTTGGTTGGTATTGTTGCTCTCCTCATGGGGCCACAAACCCTTTCAGCTCCTGCAGTCTTCTCTCTAACTCCTCCATTGGGAAACCCTTAATCAGATCAGTGGTTAGCTGTGAATATTGGCCTCTGAATGTGTCAGCCTTTTGCAGACCTCTAAGGAGACAGCTATATCAGGCTCTTGTCAGCATGCACTTCCTGCCATCCACATCAGTGTCTACCTTTGGTGACTGTACCTGGGATGGATACCCAGGTAGAATGGTCTCCAGGTGGCTCCTCCTTCAGTTTCTGTCCCACACTTTGTCTCCATATTTGCTCCCTTGAGTATTTTGTTACTCCTTCTAAGTAGGACTGAGACACCCACACTTGGTCTTCCTTCTTCATGAGCTTCATGTGGTCTTTGAGTTGAATCTTGGCTATTTCAAGCTTTTGGGCTAACATCCGCTTATCAGTGAGTAAATACCATGTGTGTTCTTTTGTGATTGGGTTAACTCACTCAGGATGATAATTTCTAGTTCCATCCATTTACCGAAGAATTTCTCAAATTCATTATTTTTAATAGCTGAGTAATACTTCATTGTGTAAATATACCACATTTTTTGTATCCATTCCTCTGTTGAAGGACATCTGGGTTCTTTCCAGCTTCTGGCTATTATAAATAAGGCTGCTATGAACATAGTGGGGCATATGTCCTTGTTATATGTTGGAGCATCTTCTGGGTATGTGCCCAGGAGTGATATAGCTGGATCCTCAGGTAATGCTATGTCCAATTTTCTGCGGAACCACCAGACTGATTTCCAGAATGGTTGTACCAGCTTGCAATCCCACCAACAATGGAGGGAGTGTTCCTCTTTCTCCACATCCTCGCCAGCATCTACTATCACCTGAGTTTTTGATCTTAGCCATTCTGACTGGTGTGAGGTGGTATCTCAGGGTTGTTTTGATTTGCATTTCCCTGATGACTAAGGATGTTGAACATTTCTTGAGGTGCTTCTCGGCCATTCGATTTTCCTCAGTTGATAATTCTTTGTTTAGCTCTGTACCCCATTTTTTAATAGGGTTATTTGGTTGTCTGGAGTATAATTTCTTGAGTTCTTTGTATATATTGGATATTAGCCCTCTATTGGATGTAGGATTGGTAAAGATCTTTTTCCAATCTGTTGGTTGCCATTTTGTTTTATTGACAATGTCCTTTGCCTTACAGAAGCTTTGCAGTTTGATGAAGTCCCATTTGTCAATTCTTGATCTTAGAGCATAAGCCATTGGTGTTCTGTTCAGGAACCTTCCCCCTGTGCCCAAGTATTCGAGGCTCTTCCCCACCTTCTCTTCTATTAGTTTCAGTGTATCCGGTTTTATGTGAAGGTCCTTTATCCACTTGGACTTGAGCTTTGTACAAGGAGATAAGAATGGATTAATTTGCATTCTTCTATATGCTGACCTCCAGTTGAACCAGCACCATTTGCTAAAAATACTGTCCTTTTTCCACTGGATGGTTTTAGCTCCTTTGACAAAGATCAAGTGATCATAGGTGTGTGGGTTCATTTCTGAATCTTCAATTCTATTCCATTGATCTTCCTGCCTGTCTGTGTAACAATACCATGCAGTTTTTATCACTATTGCTCTGTAGTACAGTTTGAGGTCAGGGACAGTGATTCCCCCAGAAGTTCTTTTATTGTTGAGAATAGTTCTCGCTATCCTGGGTTTTTTGTTATTCCAAATGAATTTACAGATTGCTCTTTCTATCTCTATGAAGAATTGATTTGGAATTTTGATGGGGATTGCATTGAATCTGTAGATTGCTTTTGGCAAGATGGCCATTTTTACTAAATTAATCCTGCCAATCCAGGAGCATGGGAGATCTTTCCATCTTCTGAGATCTTCTTCAATTTCTTTCTTCAGAGACTTGAAGTTCTTATCATACAGATCTTTCACTTGCTTGGTTAGATTCACTTCAAGGTATTTTATATTATTTGTGACTATTGTGAAGGGTGTCATTTCCCTAATTTCTTTCTCAGCCTGTTTATCCTTTGAATAGAGGAAGGCTACTGATTTGTTTGAGTTGATTTTATATCCAGCCACTTTGCTGAAGTTGTTTATCAGGTTTAGGAGTTCTCTGGTGGAAGTTTTAGGGTCACTTAAAGTATACTATCATATCATCTGCAAATAGTGAAGTTTTGACTTCTTCCTTTCCTATCTGTATCCCTTTGACTTCCTTTTGTTGTCTAATTGCTCTAGCTAGGACTTCCAGTACTATATTGAATAGGTAAGAGAGAGAGTGGGCAGCCTTGTCTAGTCCCTGATCTTAGTCGGATTGCTTCAAGTTTCTCTCCATTCAATTTGATGTTGGCTACTGGCTTGCTGTATATTGCTTTTACTATGTTTAGGTATGGGCCTTGAATTCCTGATCTTTCCAAGACTTTTAACATGAAGGGATATTGAATTTTGTCAAATGCTTTCTCAGCATCTAGTGAGATGATCATGTGGTTTTTTTTTTCTTTGAGTTTATTTATGTAGTGGATTACATTGATGGATTTCCGAATATTGAGCTTGTCTCCGCACCCTGGACCAGCACAGTTTCCTCGTTTCCTGCTTGTTCATTCCAGTTCTGTCTCTTTGCATGTTGTCTTTCACTGTGGTGGGGATAGATGTGACTTTTGATTCCTTTGTTGTTTTGAGGCAAGGTCTCCTAATATAACTTGGCTGGCCTGGGATGAGGATGGCCTTGAGATCACAGAGATCCACCTGCCTCTGGCTCCCAGTACTGGGATTAAAGGCCTGTACCTCTTTGTCAGGCTGTCTTCTGATTCTTGTTTTTGTTCATTTGTTTTTGGTGACAGGGTTTCTCTGTATAGCCCTGGCTGTCCTGGAACTTACTCTGTAGACCAGGCTGGCCTCAAACTCAGAAATCCACCTGCCTCTGCCTCCCAAGTGCTGGGATCAAAGGCATGCACCACCACTGCCCAGCTGTCTTCTGATTCTTAAATTCATATATTGTCTCATGATTCTGTGCTCTCATTCTAAAGCCTGATAGAGGAAATGTAATACAAGGCAGTGTTCTCTGTCTCATCTAGTCAGCTATGGCAAATGAAACCACAGTTACCACAGTTTCACTGACCGTGACTCTCAACACTAGCTCTGTGGAAAAGGATAGGACATCTAGCTTCCCAAAGACAGGTGTACAATGAATAGGCATTCTAAAAGCTGCTAGTTACAAAAGGATGCTAGATGATGAAAAATAAAGTTAATTTTTAAATGAAATTAAAAGAAACCTCTTAGTGTTGTTGCATTATACCAAAGCACTTGAATTAATTCATAGGTGATTATTATGAAAGCTGTGAACATCTCTCCCCTTTTCAGGTGAAAACCAGTGGAGGTAGAGGTATCTTTACCCTCCTGTGTATGGACTTTGTAGTCCAATCATTCTATGAACACTTGTATATTAATATATATACTGTCTTTAATATATTAACCTTTAAAGCATCTCTGAGTCATAGTCTTATTGTGTAGCTCCCACTGGCCTTAGACTTGATATGTATGTAACCCAGGCTAGCCTCCAGATTCGATAGTTCCTTATTGGTGTGCTACTGTGTCTAACCTTAGTAACTTTACAACATTCCTTATTTAGCAAGCATTTACTATTGCTTGTGTAATGCCAAGGATTGTGCTATAAAACAAGTTATACTTTCAGAGAATTCATATTCTGATGGAAAAGAGTAGATGTTCAAAGAGGTCCTTACAGCGTCAGTGTGATAGTCATGTACGGAGTGTGTCTGTTCTTGAAGGCCAGGAGTAGAAAGTGGCCGTCTTGCACAGGGAAAGCACAAAGCAGGTCTCATCTCACTGGAGCTGACATTTGACTTGAGTGTTCTGGTGGGAGGAGCTGAATTTGAATTTGCAAAAGTACCTGGAGTTATGTGAATGGGAACTCTGTACAATGAGACCCAAGTGAATTTTTACACTGTTTAATTTGATGAAACTGAAATTACACCCCGTTCTTAAGCCTGCCCTTCACATGTCTGAAATCATGGCCCTTTTGAAAAGATTAGCTGTAGATCGTAGAATACCTTTGTTTTTTAGCTTTAGGCTCCACCCCCTTTTTCTTTTTTTTCTTTTTTTCTCTCTCTCTTTCTTTTCTTTTTTCTTTTTTTTTTTTTTTTTTTTTTTTTTTTTTTTTTTGAGACAGGGTTTCTCTGTGTAGCCCTGGCCCCTGGCTGTCCTGGAACTCACGCTATACACACCAGGTTGGCCTCAAATTCACAAAGACCCACCTGTCTCTGCCTCCCAAGTCCTGGGATTAAAGGCGGCACCACCACTGCCCGACTTGCTTTATGCCACTTTTAGAATAAAATGTCACCAAAAACTTCCTTTTAGATTTTTCTTTTAAAGCTTTTTATTGGTTCTTGGTGAATTTCACACCATGCACCCCAATTCCACTTATCCCTCCTCCCCTTGTACCCGCCTTCTACCCTTCCAACCTCTGCTGCAACAAAGGAATAAAAATCTCATTGTGGAAGCTGTGGTGTGTCACACTGTGACCCACAGTACACCCTTTTGTCCACACGTCGTTGCTTGCAAATGTTCATTGCAATGCCTCATTGGTCTGGTTCGAGGCCTCTGGCTTCTGCTGCTCTATCAATACTGGAACCTCCCTGGGCTCCTCTCAGATATCTTGTTTCCCTGTGTCTTGGAGATCTGTAGTTTGGGGTCTGTAGGATGGACGTCTTCATGCGCTTCAGCAGTTTATTATTGGGGTAGATGTTGGGGTGGACCAATTCAAAGCCCCGGATTTGGCCCGAGAGGTACCTGAGCTGGTCAGCCTGCCAGCTCTCTCTCTCTCTCATGCTCTTGGGGCCAGCTCACCAGCAGCCCCTGCTATCAGGGCCACCTCTACCTTGCTGCCCAGGCAAGGTGCAGGGTCCATTCTCTGAATGTTGCAGACAGTGAAGGATAGGGCCAGTTCTCCCACTCTCATGACCCCAGGGCTAGCTGTCCTGCCTGCCATAGATAGTGAAAGACAGAGAGGGAAGGAGGACATCTTTCCTCAATCTGTGCCACCACCCAGCAGACAAGAGGCAGGGCCTGCTCTCCCACACTCACACCCTCTGGGGCCACTCACCTGCAACCCCCATATCCAGGGCCAGGAGTCCCAATGAGGTTCCAGTACTGATAGAGTGGCCCAATGCCAGGACCAGCTATACTTCCTGCTGCCCAAGGCAAGGGCAAAAGGGAGGGAAGGGACCTCCCTTACTGACACCACCATCACCACCACCCATGCTCTTGCCCTCACTCTTGTGTCACCCACAACCCCCATATCCATGTCTACTGTGGTGCCCAAGGCCTGCTCTCCCGAGTGCTGCAGCAGGTAAGGAGTAGGCCAGCTCTCCTACTCTGGTGACCTCAGGGTCAGCTTTTCTGCCTGCCATAGGTAACAAGGGGCAAGGTGTGTATGTAGGGGTTATCTCTCCCTTGCCTATGTCACCACACAGACGGACAAGTGGTGGGGCCAGCTCTCCCACAGTCACACCCTCGGGGCCAGTGAACCTGCTACCAGGATCATCTCTACTGTGTGCCCAGGTGAGGGGTGCAGCTGGTGAGGCATAGAGCCAGCTCTTCTGCTCTACAACTCCAGGGCCAGGTTCCCCCACTGCCAGTGAGGGGCAAGAGGGGAGGAGGGTATTTCTTCCCTGTAGATGCCTCCACACAGGAGACCAGCGGTAGGACTAGGTCTCCCACACATGTATCCTTGGCACCTGCAACTCAGGAAATGTGCAGGGCCAGCTCTCCTGAGTGCAGCTGGCTAGGGTGGGGTCACTTTCCTGTTCTCATGCCCCCAGAGCCAGCTCTCCCATATGCCTAGGTGAGGGGTGAGGCCAGTTCTGCATATCCCTCAGGCATCAGTATGTCCCCGGGGGTGGGGGTTGGGGGCGGGCATCCCAGACCAGGGATGTCTGCATGTCCTTTGGTGGTAGCAGACCTCTGCTGCCTCAGGGCTACGAATCCAGAAGGGTCCGAGGCGGTATCACTGGCTACTCACGTCAGGCTGTCCCTTGCTACCCCGATCATTTTCCTGCCTCTTTTCACGGTGCTCACATCCTTCTGCTTCTCTTTCTCTTCTGTTTCTCCACTATTTACTTGCTTCTCTTAGTGGCACTTGAGGTCTCTGAATGTCAGGTCATCTTAGGAGTGCTATGTCCAGCTTGGGCATTATGGCGCCTGGCAGGGGTCATCTTGGGCACGGTTTAACCCCCGCAGGCATGCATGGCACCTGCTAGTGCTCGTCTCAGGCTAGCTCCTTGTCTGGGACCCCGGGCAGCAGACAGGAAGTCCTCTCAGGCTTGCTTTCTTCAGAGTGTTAGGCTACTAATCCTTCAGATGTTCACAGGTCGGAACACGGAGTGTAGACAGAGCCTCTCTCCTCTCCGCCACCTACTGATGTACATGTGACACAGCAGCTACACCTGCAATACCTCTAGGGGTAGGGCTTTTAGATTCTTTTATCAAAATTTTCTAGAAATTGGTTGATTGGGTTCTTAGTTTTCTTTTATAATTAAGTTTCCTGTTCACACATAAACCTTTGTAGAATGGGAAATACTGAAAATGAGAGAATTTATAAAATTTTAGAGGGCATAATTCATATCAAAGTCAATTTTGAAAAAGGTTGAAAATAATGCTGTAAATGATGTGTCTAATGTATGTATCTATTGAAAATGATACATACCTAGAGGTAACTGTAAAACGAACCTTAATACGAAAAAGTTACAACTTTAGAGAAAAGATCATACAGAGGCTGTTTTGGTTTCTTAGTATTTTGTTTGTTTTCGTTTTGTTTCAAATCTTCCTACTTTAACCTCTTGCATGCTGGCTTTACAGGTGTGTACTATCATACTGGTCCCATTCGATAGTCCTTTCTATCATTCCCCCTGTGCCCCTGTGGAGTTGCACCTACCATTATGCAAAAGTCCGTGCAGAGGAACGCTCCGTGCCCCGCTCCTCTGGTCACTTGATGAGCACCTTTACTTCCTCTGTGCCTTCATCCATGATTCCCACTCCATCCTATCAAATAACCGAACAGAACAGAAACACACACACTCGCAAACACACAGATTTATTATCTGAGAAGTGACAAAGAGCAGTTGTGTGTGTGTGTGTTCATGTGTTTCAGCATGAAAAGCAGACTCAAAAATACCATCATTGTCATCCAAGTCAGAAATTGTGGCTTTGTCTTCCTCAACACAAAATTTAAAACTATTTAACTTTTCTCACTAATCCTTAGGAAGGGCTTCACCACCTCGTCCACGACATTTGAATTATATGTAAATGTACCTTGCGAGTGTGGTTAGTTGGATTTTGAGATAGGGTCACTTTTTGAAGTGACAGCAGGCCTCTTGCCTCTGCCTCCTAAGGGCTGAAATCACAGGCATGTGGTGTCCTGCTTGTCTTCAGATGCCCTTCTCACAGTGTGTGGACAGAGGTGATGCAGAGACAGGACTGTGGTCTGCCTCTCCTGTTGTCACACACTGCCTTGCCGTCTCTTATCACATGATGCCTCTTTCTTTTCAGACCTCAAGCCTGACCTGTGTTCCTTCTCACTTCTCTGTCTTCCTGGTTAGACTGCTCACTTCCTATGTTGCTCAGTTACTTTTCTGACTTGTCTGCTAAGCTCCTGTAAGGCAGCCACACCGTTTTGTCTCTGTGCTGTCATTTCCAGCTTGGCACATGGTAGGAGTCTTCACTGTAAACAGGAGTCAGCTTTGGTCAACTGAAGCAAGAGATAATGAATTTGTCAGAAAGACATTACTTATTTTGGAGAACTGACTGCAAGAGTGGAGAGCTACATGCTGAGGAGAACAAATCTCAGGCAAGACCATAGTCAGAATGAAAAGCCATAGTATCCTTCCCCCAAGATGTCATTCATTAATGTTCTTGTCACAGGGTGCACTATGGCACTGACTTAAGAAGTGAGTGTGTATTTGACTTATAAACAATAGAGATTGTTTTCATACTTCTGACTATTGAGTGTCCAGAATTATGGCTAAGTTATAGTGGGAGAGTCTTCTTGTATGTGACAGACCGCCAAGTCATATGCACACTTGGCCCAAAGAACCCTAAGAATGGATTCTAGACTATTCTTGCAGTGCTGACCCTCAATTTAAATTCTGCAAGAGTGCATTGAATTTACTGGCCAGAGTGCCAGAGCATGGCAAACGAGCATCTGGCTTTGATGGTCAAGTTTCTGTGACTGGTTCTAGATTCTGCTTTCTCTCCAGACACACATGACAGGTTCTCTAAGCAGAGGGAGTGGCTGGCTCAGGTCTGGGCAGTGAGAAGTGAAACTGGCGTCTGTCTGTGTCAGTAGCCATCTGATTAGTGACTTAGAGCCAGAGCCATTTGTGTGAGGTGTCTGAGCAGGAGCGCGGGTTTACCTGGCAGTTGGACTCTAGGTGAACTGTGGTTTGAACTCTGCTCACAGGATTCTAGAGCACACGACTGCTATGTTAGAAAAATAAGTCGGTTCACCCATTTCTAAGCTGCCACGTAAGGTTTTACAATATATAAGGTTTTACAGTAACCAGTTTTAGAAGACTGAACATGCGCGTACCTGTGTGTTAGCGATCTTATTCTTGTTTTTTTAAGTATGCATTTATATGTCAAAGGATATATGCAGTAACTTCTGTCCAAGACAGTAGCCTAACACTGGAAACAAACCAGATGTCTACTAACAAAAGAGTAGATAAGTAAAGTTATTCAGGATTGTTTAAAAACTGTCATTATGATGAAAATTTATTCAGAAATGGAAATGAACGGCCTGCTGCTACATAGAACAAGTGTGGCTAATTCTCCAAAACAATGTGAGGTGACAAAGCAAGCCCCCCCTTTCCCATCTCCCAGCATAGACTGCGGGAATCATCCATGTTCCACTTTTATACTGTTCACAGAGAGAAATCTAGCATTAGAATTCAAAATGGTGACTCTCCAGAAAAATGGAGGGGCTTTCTGTTCCTGGCCACACTCTCTTCTTCACACTGGAGGTTTTTATAATGGATAGTGAGGATTCTTGCAGTTGTACGTTCTTTATGTGTGTTACTCTTTAGTTAAAAGGAATCAAAATGGGCCTGGAGAGATGGCTCAGGCATTGAGAGCACTTACTGCTCTTGCAGAGACCTGTTGTTTGTCTCCAGCACCCACACCGCCCACACAATGGCTTACACACTCCTGTTTGAGGAAATCTCACATCCTCTGCTGACCTCTGTAGCACCTGGCATGCATGTGGTGCACACACATACATAGATCCAGACATTCACATACATAAAATTTTAAAAATCCGAACAATAAGAACAGGCCTGTGTGTGGACTAAATCGGGGAGCAAAGCGAAGTGAGCCCCTCGGCTGTGAGCTGGGTTTTATCTGCACGTCCTTGGTCCTTGTGTGTCTAGAAGAGGTTTCAGCATTAATTAGTTCCTCTAGGGCAGTGTGTGACACCTAAAAGGGTAAGAGCTCACATCATGTATCTATAAAAAAGACAGTACTGTGGCTAGCACATTCTAACTCTGAGATAGAACCTGGCCTCTAAGATCAGGCTCTCCACTTGGGATCATTTCTTACTTTCTCAGGCTTACTTTAAAAAATTCTTTCAGATTTACTTTATTGAAAAATGAACAGAATTAAGGAAGGTATGCCTATAGCAGTCATCATGAGAGGCTGAAAATGGAGTGAGGCCAGAGGGACGATGGCTGTGAAAGCCAGCCTGGGGCGCTGGAGAGATGGCGCCATGGCGTGATCACCAGTTTCCACTCCGTTCCCCGCCTCTTCCCGTTAGAGGTCCTCCAAGGATGACTGCCTCCTTACCTCCCATGTCATCTCCTCACCCCAGTCAGACTTCCGTCACACCAACACTTCACTGAGATGACCTTGTTCAAGGCCATTGATGGGACCTTTGCTAGATCCAGTGGCTAAGTACCGCGTAATACCGCGTAGGGTGGGAGTGGGCCAGTGCTCATGAGCAGAGGGCTGGCTTCCTCAGAGTCTCTTCATGGTCTCCTTCTGCCACCGGCCTGCCGGGGCTTTGCCTGCCGGGGGCTCTGCCTGCCGGTGGCTCTGCCTGCTGGGGGCACTGCCTGCTGGGGCTCTGCCTGCCGGGGGCACTGCCTCTTCATTACCTTCTCCTCATAGGTATTCATTCTAATCCGTTCATGATGCCATCCTAAAATATCGTTGGAAACCACAGTGTGGTTCTGACGTGTATGTACTTTTAATTACGTCAGCACCATTTTACATTGGATTCCCTTCTGGTTTCTTACTATTCTTGCTCAATACTAAATTTCTGTGTCTCTGCATTTTTATTTTGTAGTTTTTTCTTGCTGAATGATATTCAGTATCTGCCACATTTAAAAATTATCCCTTTAATTATAGCTATCATGGCTTGTTTATTTATCCATTCAACAAATATTGAGTGTTGTTCATCAGGTACAGCAGAAAACTCCTAAACCTCAAAGAGCTTTACAATATTGTGCAAAGAAAGAGAATTAAAAACAACCTCAGTAAATACAATATATAGTGTGTTAGATAATAGCTGGTCATAGTAGTACATACCAGTACTCTCAGCGTTAGGAGATAGACGCAGGCACATCTCTGTGAATTCACGTCCAGTTTGGTTTACACAGCAAGTTTCAGGCTATGTAATGAGACTCTGCTACAAAAAAAAAAGTGTGTGTGTGTGTGTTGCTAGAGAGTGAAAATGATAAAACCAGCAAGTTAAGGGAGGAGAGACTGCATCATAACTAGTCCAAATTCAGTCTTTGTATTTTCAACTGACACTAAGAGGACAAGTGTACATGGGTTGGGCTTAAGGTGGCGATTGCAAAACATAGATACGTAGGTCGAGTCATGAAGTGGACAGTTTGAATCTCAGTGCTGAGTCATGCCTAGTAACATAAATCTGAGACGAAACACTTTATTAGACTAGGAGGTATTTGTTTAATAGAAAGGAGATATACTTTGTCTAGAGCTGGGATGGACATCAGGGTGTTTAGAGAAATCATCTGTGGGTTGACAAGGTGGCGGGTAAGGGTGCCTTCTACCAAGCCTGCCGACCCGAGTTCAGTCCCTGGAACCCCCATGGTGGAAGTCGAGAACTGACCTCTAGTAGTTGTCAGACCTCCAGATGGGCGAGGGGACATGAGCATGCTCCCACACTAAGTAAAGAAATAAAGCGTAGGGTTTTTGTTTGTTTGTTTTTGTTTTGAAACTAAGCTGGTCTGAGTAGGCTGCAGTAGCACGAGATCTGGGAAGAGGACTCTCAGGCCCTGCTCTGCTACTGATGGTTTGTGCTGCTGTGCGCAAGTCAAATTAACCTTCTGGAAATTAATTTCCTCGTTCATCAAATGGAGAGATCAAACCAAAGGATTTTAAAGGTCCTTCCCTTTAAAATCTGAATTTAAAGGAATTTCTTCCTTTTAAAGGAAATAGGATATAAAATATCTTTAGATCAATAATGTGATACAATTTTTTAAAAAAAATATTAAATGTTTTGTGTCCATTTTTCTTTATAAACTAGAAAAATGCTCTACAACAACTTTTAAAAATTCCTTTCTTTGTCTATCTGCCTCTCTGCCTCCCTCCTCTACTTCCTCCTTTCTTTCTTTTCTTGAGACAGAATCTTACTATGTAGCCTAGGCCAGGTCGAGGCCACTTTAGACGACAGAGTGGGAGACTGTATTTTAAACAAAACAAAATACAACAACCATAAAACCAGTGCCACCACTCCTATCCAGCAAATCAGTTTTAAGTAATTTCAGAATCTCAGAGAAGAAATTCTAATTCACAGTGTTATTAACATTTGTCAAGGGTGTTCATTTCCCTGTAACATCACCAGCACTGGGCTTCAAGTTTTTATTCACATTTGTTGAATTTAATTTGGTATCCCAAAGTTTAATCATTTCCAAGATTCATGATTTTTCCAAGAATTGTATTTGTATGTTTTCTGTTTTTTTTTTTTTAATTTTTACTTATTTTTTATGCGGATGTGGGTTTTGCCTGTAACTGTGTCTGAACTTCATGCTTAGTGCCCAGATTGCATTCCTGGAAATGGAGTTGCAGACTTTAAATGGATGGTAACAGAATTGGAATCGAGCCTGGGTCCTCTGAAAGAGCATCCAGTGCTACGAGAGGCAGCTGTCTCTCTGGCCCTCTTTCCTCTCTTTTTAACGTTATTTCTTTGTGCATGTGTATCTGTGCCTCTGTACAGACGCCACAGTGCACCTGGAGAAGCCAGGAAGCTTGTGGAGCTTTCTCCTTTCAACTTTGCAGGTCCTAGGATTGAACTAAGGATTTATTTATTTATTTATTTATTTATTTATTTATTTATATGTGTGAGACAAAGACTCTTGTAGGCCAGACAGGTCTCAGACTCCCTATTTAGCCAAAGATGGTGTTTACCTTTCTTCGCTCCCCAATACACTGAGATCACATGCATGTATAAGATGCCTGGTTCTTATTGGTGAGGTTTCTGTTTGAAATGTTTGTTTTCAGTTTTTGATCACCTAATATGTCATATAAATTTTTTTTAAAAGTACATCATTATTAAATAGAAGGAAAAGGGAATTCTCAAAGTTATTTTCAAGGATTGACTCTCAAAATCCATTTCGTATATTATGTTTGCAGAGTTCTAAGGTCAGGATCCCTTTTGGGGTTATAGGATCTTTTCACAGGGGTCATCTAAAACCGTTGAAAACCACAGATATTTATGTTATGACTCGTCAGTAGCAACATTACGGTTATGAAGTAACAAAAATAATTTTTTGGTTGGGGGGGTCATCACAACATGAGGAAGGTTGAGAATCACTGTCTCAAAGCCTTTTTAAATGATGGTGACAGAATTGGTAAGAAATTGGAATGTTCAACATTGATCAAATGACAGAATTCTACATCTTTAAGGCAGAATCACAGTTCTGAGTGGTTTGCTTATACTGTATTATCTGGGGGAAGCAATTCATCGCCCTGCTGGTTAACAAATGCAGATGCTAACTTAAGAGGAAGTAAAAATTGGAGACTTAGGGATCCTGTGCAAGGGGGAAGTTAAGTAAAAGAAGACTACAAGAGAGGAAATTTAAAACCAGACTTCCTCTCACGCGTAAGCCAGGACACTTGGATGTCACAGACCATGCTGGGTACAAACCGACTTTCAGTGTAAGATTGGTAGGTGACTTTTTTTTTTTTTTTTTTTTTTTTTGCAGGTAATCTAGACTTTACTATGGCAATAGTAAATTTCAGTTATTGCAAGAGAATATGTCTAGCATTAAAAATTCTCTAGCTACCTTCTCCTCATCCCACTTTGGTCTTTTTTTTTTTTTTTTTTTTTTACCTCCCCACTTCCTCCTTTTGTTATTATTATATAGTTAATTAATTTATTTGGGATTGCACTGGCCTTCTATCTAACCCAGGCCCTGTGCACGCTTGGCTCCAGCTTTTTATTTTACCCTTTTATGCCACCCTCCTCTTCTTAGTTATTTTTAAAATTTTATTGTATTTTAATTTAACTTCTTTGCGTGTGCACACGGGCCTTGCCACTAGAGGACAGCCTGTGGAAGCCAGTTCTCTCCTTCCCCAGTGGGGCCCCAGTGGAGCCCGAATCCTGCCAGTTCTCTCCTTCCCCAGTGGGGCCCCAGTGGGGCCCGAATCCTAACGGTTTGGTGGCAGGCTTGCTGAACCTTCTTCCTGTATCTTTCAACTCAGCTTCTTTCTTTTTTCCTTTTACTCTCTAGACTTACTTTTGTTATCAGTTACTCTCTTTTCTTTTGTCAGGTTTCACTTGAACTTCTGTATACCAACTTTTTGACTGTTGAAGCCTAGGATTGCTAACAAGCACTAATTTCTTCAATTTGTTTGCTTCCATCCTTGAATGTGAAGTACTGTATACAGTGGAACTCCAAAGTAAAAGGCATAATTTGATATATGGTTATAGGCAAGCTACTATACTGTAATTATAAAATTTCTTCAATTATAAAAAGAGTAATTGAAACAAAATCTCCATGGTCTTGCTCATAGCTCCAGGATTCTGTGATGGTTCCACTTTCCTGCTTCTTACTGTCTTGACCTCACTCACTACTGAATATTTACACATGTGTTTCTACCTGCTGTGCACGAGGTATAAGAGAAGACACAGAAATCATAGCAGCCTTTGAATTGTCTGCAGTGTATCTGGAGACAGGTGACTGTGTGTTAAAAATTCTACTCTGATCCTGTTCTGTTGAGAGCAGATGCACATCCCCAAGACAATACTAGCTACTTCCACTCAAGCCTAATTAACAGCTTAGGGGCAAAGTTGCCCTTGAACAAAAGATGACGTCTCTAGTTCTTGCGCACCTGGGTTCCCATGCCTGTTCTGTAACATCTTTGTTGCCCCTTTGTTTCCAGTCTGTAGTTTCTGTGTAATGAATATTGCTCTTAAACTTTAAACTGTGGAGACTGGTCTTTGTTGTGAGTTGCAAGATGATCGCTGCCAGTGATCTTTTGAGAGCATGCACACACGTGCCTTTGCATGTGTTTGTAGAGTCACGGTCTAAAGGCGTGGCCAGATGACCGAGCTGGTATTTATCTTAAAACTATTAGTAGTAGATTTTTAAGTATACACAGATACACTAGGGGGATGTTTTATCAGAATTAATTTAACCTCAATTTCTATTCTTTTCAATACAATATTTCTCAACTCCCGAGGCCTGAGGAACTAACACTAGGAGTTTCCTTTAACCAGAACTCCAGTGATGTGTGAGCAGCTCTTGTTTGTCCTTGTGATTTGTCTCAGTCAGCTTTCTTCTATGTTAAACACTGGGAGTTTAACTTGCCAGAACTTTAGGGATTTGGGATATAGTCATTATATAATAACTGTAAGTAACGGGTGATACAAAATAATTTATTGAAAGGTATTTTAGGCTGTGTGTGTGTGTGTTCCCTCAGATTTTCACTCTGGCCTCTTGTCTTTAGAGGCAGTCTGAGTAGCACATGTTTGCCTACTTTGACCTAATGGAGTGAGATAAGAAATCAAAATCACCTGGATTGTCCGGAGCCTGGCAGGGAGAGACAAACCAATCTCCGTCAGTTGCTGAATGGGTAAGGACCTTCTTATAATGGCTTTGCAGTTCAGTTATCTTATATTTCTTATGAGTAAATCGCACAGCTTCTTGTTTTTTATTTTCAAGGAAAATAGATCCCACTTAGTGAAACCCTAGGGCTGGGGAATGGATCTGTCTCCATGGCAGAGCACTTGCCTTGTTATGTGCAAGGTGCTGGCTTCCGTCCTCAGCGCGCCATGATGCTAGACTACTTGGCCTGGTCTTGGATTTTACCAAGGTGCACATTATTTCTTCTATGGAAAACTAGTGTTTGTTGTTCATAGAGACACACGGCTTTAATCCCAGCACTGGGGAGGCAGAAGCAGGTGCATCTGTGAGTTCAAGACCAGCCTGGTCTACATGGTAAGTTCCAGGACAGTCAGAGCTACATAGTGAAACCCTGTCATAGTGAGGAGTGTCAGGGGGTTAGAAACAAAAAATTCTGAAGGTGCTATCATATACTTTCAGTGATTTTTTAAAGTAAGTGAGATACAAGCTAAGCAGACTTATAAATTTAATACAATATTTTTATTTTTCTTTAGAATTTCATAAAATACATTTGGATCATCTTCACCTCATACTCTCCTCCAAGGTACATAAAGTTTTAAGAGGCCTGTAAGCATCTCATCTTGTTTATATTTTATTTATTTGTGTGTATCTATACATAGGTGGGTACATACATACTGTGACATGAGTATGAAAATCAGAGGACACTTTGTGGGTATCAGGTCTCTCCTTCCACTCTGGGGATCCCAGGGATTGAACAGAAGCCATCAGGCATGGCACCAAGTGCCTTTACCCTCTGAGTAATTTTGCCAGCTCCTAAACATTCTATCTGATGAGTACATTTATAAATGAGTACATTTATGAGTACATTTTTTAATAATATTTTGAAAAAAGACAATTTATTAAATAAGTATTGGTTTATGACACAGTATTATTAATTCAAATGAATAAGATTTCAATGCTTTGTATTAAAGTTATTATCTAGAGACCCTTTGGATTAAGTGCATAGTTTTGTGATTCCTAGTTTCCAAAAATCGATGTAAAGAAGTGTACTTTCTGAAGCTGAAGGGTCATGGTAGACCACTTCCCTGGCATCAATCCCCATCAGCCATAAAACAAACAGGAAGTGTGTGTGTGTGTGTGTGTGTGTGTGTGTGTGTGTGTGTAGCTTATACGTGTGAGTGCTGGTTTGTGTGTCTAATAGCTTGTATGCATTCATTTACATGTGTGTATTTACATGGAGGCCAGAGGTCAGTGTCCAGTGTCTTCCTCTGTTAATCTCCACTGTATGCTGTGACACTGAGTTTCTCACTGAGCGTGGAACTCACCGGGGTGCATACGGATTTACTGTTTATATCCCCACCTCATGCACTCCCAGCTTTTACACGGGTGCTGGGATCTGCGCTCACCTACGCAGACTTATATGTCAGGCTTACACAGCAGGTACCTCACCCACGGAGCCAATCCCTCAGCCAGTGTAGAAGGTTTTACTCTGATGTGCAACACAAATTCCCTCAGGGAAGGTTATTTATTTTGAACTAGCATTTTCTAGAACATGTAGAGTTTTCTAGTTGTTAGGTGGTAAAATAGGGTTTATTGTTAAGTACATTTTTGGAAGCCCTGAAGTTAAGCAAATGACTACTAACTTTAATATTTCCATATATATATATATTATATGCTATAGTCATTTGTGTGTCCCATATGGCATATATATGGTAACTGTAAAAAAGAGGCTTATGGTGTGTGTGTGTGTGTGTGTGTGTGTGTGTGTGCTTAATTTGTTTACCCTTGGAATCGTTTTTCCTGCTTGCCTGTATTGTAACCAAGACTGATATGGGACACATTCTAGATTGTTGTTTTAAATACGACTCTCCCCCTGTAACAGTGGTTTACAACGCCAGAAACATATCACCCTAAAGGAGAAAATAAGGCTTAACTGATTGTAGACAACGGAAGGTCTTACTCTTAAATGCTTGTAGATGTGTGTATACATTTGTCTTTTTAATTTACTCTAAGAATGCTGTGCTCTCTTTTTATTTGGGTTCTTGTTTGTTGTATCTGCTGAGATAGATTCTCCTTGTATGGTTTTGTGGTTTAGAATTGGAGCTCACCTTCTGCTGGGTCTTGTTTGGGGAAACCTAGGTTTAGGGTGTAGCCTCAAGCGCTGGCTTGCATTTGCTCCACGGGGAAGTCACTAGTCTCAGAACACTTTATTATATGTTTCTCAGTTGGAGCTTCCTAGAACCTTAAAAATGGCTTAAGATCATGCCAGGGATGCATTGAAGCAGACTTCATTTTCTCCCAGTGTAAGTGAAGTGTTTTGTTTAAGTGCTTGGGGTTGAATTAGGGCCTCACACGTGCTCTGCCACTGAACTACTCCCAAGCCCAATGGACAGGCTTTAAAATCCACTCTTTAAGCAATACTCCAGTCATTTGGAGCTTTTGGATTTCTGTGAGTGTCTGCATTCCAGCTCCCTGTCTGACTTGGCTCAGAAGCCTGTTGCTGTCCTTGTAATGCCTTCTAGAACACAACTCCTTGATTATTGAGGAGATAGCAGATTTTCTGATTCAACATTAGCTTACAGATTACATTCTGGCATTTGGTTTTCTCAATATTTTGAGGCTATGGGAATTTTCACTATATTTTAAGGTTCATCCGCATATTTAAAGGGCTGGGTTTTGGTTTTGTTGTTGTTATCTAGTTCAATGATGTAGGTTTCCATAATACTAAAATTAGAATTCCTGCATTAGTTTTATAATAAAAAGGCATGTTTTTCACTTCATGGGCAAATATCTAAAACTGGTATGAACAGGACTTGCATTCTTTCTGGGTTTGTACTGTTGACTTGGCAGATTATAGAATTGAGATCTCTTATTTTTGTTTAGCTATAAACTCTGTGATGGAAGATGATTGAAGACAAGGGGCCTCGAGTTGCTGACTACTTTGTTGTCGCAGGCCTAACTGACGTCTCAAAGCCTCTGGAAGAGGAGATTCACTTCAATGATGCCTGTCACAAAGTGGCGAAGCCAAAAGAACCCATCACAGATGTTTCCGTCATCATCAAATCCCTTGGGGAGGAGGTACCACGGGATTACGTGTGTATAGACGTTACCCCAACTGGATTGTCAGCAGACCTTAATAATGGTAGTCTTGTGGGACCTCAGATTTATCTTTGCTATAAAAGAGGGAGAGATAAACCTCCACTTACAGATCTGGGGTAAGTTTTTTACCACTGCTACTTTAAATTATGTGCCTTGTAGAGTTTGAAGTTAACTTTGTTTAGTCATTAATAGCAGTATGTTGGCTTTTGAAACAAACACACTTGCCTGGGTGTAGTCTATATGCCTATAATCCTAGCACTGGCAGGCTAGGGCAGGAGACTGCTATGTTTGACGCCAGCCTGAGCTGCATAGTGAGAACCTGTTCTGCCCCATCACCCATAAAAAACGGGGGTGAAGGTGGGAGGAGAATTAAAAAGAAAGCAACATATACTCAGAATTTTATATTCACTCTGTTTTCGTCTCTCTGTCCCAGCGCTCACCTTCCTGTTAGATACAAGGGAGAGAATAAATATATTACATGCAGAGGGTACCAGAAAACTATGGATCATCCTCATCACAAATTTTAAATAGAAAAAAAAATTTTTTTCAATTAAGGTTCTGTGTTGCCCTGGCTTTCCCCGACTCCTGCCTCAACCTCTCAGGTAGATAAAACCACAGCCAGACATACATAAGAATACATGTATGCCTAACCATGTATGAAATAAGGATCGTGGAGTAAATTAGAGTCCTGCTATATTGGATTTGGGGGCTCTTTTCTATTTATAATAACCTTATTGAGATATAATGATATTCCATGTAGTCTTCTTCATTTGAAGCATATAGTTCAGTATGGTCAGAGGTGTGTAACTATCACCACAACATATTTTAGAATACTTGTATCATGTCAGAAGGAAATCCTGCCTCACTAGTGTACACTGTCCAGTTTCCCAGCCTTCTCAGCCCTAGGCAAACCATTTTCTTCCTTGCTCTATAGATGTGCCCATTTGGGATATTCCATGCAAATGAAACTATAGTGTATGTGCCTTGTGTGATTGGCCTCTTTCACATAATACATTTTTAAGGTTTATCCGTGTTATGGTATGTACTGGTACTGTATTCCTTTATATGACCAAATAGTATTCCAACATATATATGGCATATATATATATATATATATATATATATGATATAATTTATCACGCCACTCGTTGATGGATACTTGGGCTGTTTATACTCTGAGGCTATTATTAATAATGCTTTTATGATTATTCATATACAAGTTTTCATGTAGATATGTTTTGTTGTTTGTATGTACATACTTGGCAGTGTAATTGCTGGATCATATAATTCTGTATTTGACCTTTTGAGGAACTTCTGGAATATTTTCCAAAGCAGCTTCACAAGCGCTGTGCATTCCCACCAGCAGGGTTTGAGGTGGGGTGGTTCTCATTTCTTCACAGTCTGCATAATATTTCATATTGCTATTTGATTATTGTCCTAGTGAGTAGGAAAAGGAATCTCATTATGATTTTAATTTGCACGCTTGTGTTTGCTGATGATACTAAACTATTATTAGTATCATTTAATAAATGTGTGTTTAGCTCTTTCACCCAGAGTTGTTTACAAATTCTTAATGCAGTCCTTCACTAGGTATATGATTTACAAATATTTTCTTCATTCAAAAAATTCACCAAGCATAATGGTATATATCTTTAATCCCAGCACTGGTGCGGGGTGTGGGGGTGCACAGAGACAGGCAGATCTCTAGGAGTTCGAGGCCAGCCTGGTCTACAGAGTGAGTTCTAGGACAACCAGGACTACACAGAGAAATCCTATGTATAAAAACTAAAAACCAACCAACCAACCAAACGCACAAAATAAAAACAAGACAATAGAAAACTCATTTTATATGTATACGTGTTTTGTCAGCATGTGTATCTGTGTACTACATGTGTTTCTAGTGCCCAGGGTGGCCAGAAGAGGGCATCAGATGCCCTAAAATGAGTTTCAGGTGGGTGTGAGCTATCACGTGGGTGCTAGGAATTGAACACAGGTCCTCTTGAGGAGCAGCAGTGCGCTTAGCCAGTGAGCCGTCTCCACGCTTAGCCAGTGAGCCGTCTCCACGCTTAGCCAGTGAGCCGTCTCCATGCTTAGCCAGTGAGCCGTCTCCAGCCCTTTCCAATGCTTTATGATATCCCTCTCATCATTGTGTCTTTTGAAGCCAGGAAAGTTATTTTATTTATTATTGTATGTATTGTGTATGTATGTATGTATTTGTTTTGTCTGTGTCTCTGTCTTTCTGTCTGTCTATCTCTGTTCTCTGTGTGTGTGTGCATGTGTGTTTGTTTTACCATCTAGGTTGCAGGATCTAACTCAGGTTTTCCAGCTTTGTAACAAGTGCCTTTCCCCACCAAGCTATCTCACTGACCCAAGTTTTGATTTTATGACTAAGTAGTATAAGGCTCTGGAAGGTTAAATGCTGCCTAAGGCAATACAGTTAGCAGTAGCATTTTAAATAATTCATATGTTTTTAAACTCCTTTGTGTTTAGAAATCTTTAATGGAAGTATTAGCGTGAAAGTATACAAGAAGGTACTATCTAGGTATGCAACCCTCTATAGGTAAGTAAATATATTAATAAATAACTTAATTAAGTGGAATGCTGAACATTAAGTGGCCTTGTATTTAATTACTGCCACTCTTCTATGTTAATAAGCACAAAACTTTATATGGACTTTTTTTATATATGATTTAAAGTTTAGTAGTGAAACAGCTGTCCTTTCGTGTAGGACTGTATAGCTTTCGTGTAGGACTGTATAGCTTTCGTGTAGGACTGTATAGCTTTCGTGTAGGACTGTATAGCTTTCGTGTAGGACTGTATAGCTTTCGTGTAGGACTGTATAGCTTTCGTGTAGGACTGTATAGCTTTCGTGTAGGACTGTATAGCTTTCGTGTAGGACTGTATAGCTTTCGTGTAGGACTGTATAGCTTTCGTGTAGGACTGTATAGCTTTCGTGTAGGACTGTATAGCTTTCGTGTAGGACTGTATAGCTTTCGTGTAGGACTGTATAGCTTTCGTGTAGGACTGTATAGCTTTCGTGTAGGACTGTATAGCTTTCGTGTAGGACTGTATAGCTTTCGTGTAGGACTGTATAGCTTTCGTGTAGGACTGTATAGCTTTCGTGTAGGACTGTATAGCTTTCGTGTAGGACTGTATAGCTTTCGTGTAGGACTGTATAGCTTTCGTGTAGGACTGTATAGCTTTCGTGTAGGACTGTATAGCTTTCGTGTAGGACTGTATAGCTTTCGTGTAGGACTGTATAGCTTTCGTGTAGGACTGTATAGCTTTCGTGTAGGACTGTATAGCTTTCGTGTAGGACTGTATAAGCTTTCGTGTAGGACTGTATAGCTTTCGTGTAGGACTGTATAGCTTTCGTGTAGGACTGTATAGCTTTCGTGTAGGACTGTATAGCTTTCGTGTAGGACTGTATAGCTTTCGTGTAGGACTGTATAGCTTTCGTGTAGGACTGTATAGCTTTCGTGTAGGACTGTATAGCTTTCGTGTAGGACTGTATAGCTTTCGTGTAGGACTGTATAGCTTTCGTGTAGGACTGTATAGCTTTCGTGTAGGACTGTATAGCTTTCGTGTAGGACTGTATAGCTTTCGTGTAGGACTGTATAGCTTTCGTGTAGGACTGTATAGCTTTCGTGTAGGACTGTATAGCTTTCGTGTAGGACTGTATAGCTTTCGTGTAGGACTGTATAGCTTTCGTGTAGGACTGTATAGCTTAGTCCTGAAATAAATTGTAGGATTTACTAAAAACTTAAATGGAAAGAGTCAAAGTGAGGAGTCCGGCAGGACACACCCAACTCTTTTGCAGAAGACGGAGATGTGACAGAGTCTCGAGTACCCATGGCTTTGAACTTGTTATGTCCCCGAGGATGTTCTTGCATTTCTGATCCTCCTGCCTCCTCTTCCTGGGTACTGGAGTCACTGGCGGATACCAGCACACACACAGTGCTGCATTTAGGATGACTCATGATGCTTGAGAGTGTCACCTTTCAGGTTTGAGGGAACTTGGTGTATTTACTTTAAAAAAAAAAATGTGTTTCAGGGTATTATATGACTGGAAAGAGAGACTGAAGCAGGGCTGTGAGATTATTCAGACCACTCCCTATGGACGACCTGCCAACATTAGTGGCGGTACCTCATCGCAAAGGATCTACGTCACTTACCGAAGAGCCTCTGAAAACACGACTCAGAACACGCTGGCTGTCACAGACATATGCATTATTATACCCAGTAAAGGAGAGAGCCCGCCACACACATTCTGCAAGGTCGACAAGAATCTCAACAATAGTATGGTAAGTTAACTCTGTAGCACTGATGCACTTAGCCACCCGCCAGCGAATAAATACATAACTGTAAGACTTTTCTTAAAAACAAAATAGCGTAACAGATCTGAAAAATATGTTTCTAAGGATGTTGGGTATTTTATTGTTTTCAAAAGTACTTTAGTTGTACTTCCATAAAAACTGTATAAGAAGCTTCGTTTTCTCTTTCTCCCTCCCCTTCTTCCTTCCTACTTAAATAACTTTTCCTTATTACTACAAAGTCAGTAAGTTAACACCACGGCTGCACCTTGTTCCCATGCTCTCACGCTGGATTCCATCCGTTCACCATCAGTTTCTTTCAGTTATAAAAGCTTTGGCTCCATATCCCCGTCTCTTCCATTGTCCTGTTTCACCGTTCTTTATAGTAAAACTTTTCAAGAGCTTGGTATGTGGTGGGGCTGGAGGAGGAACGGCTGCGTTGGTGAAGTGCCTGCCCTGCATGCAGAAGGCCCTGTCTCCAGCCCCTGCACTGCAGTACTGGGTGTGATGGAGCATAGAATTTCAGCACTTAGGAACTGAGGCAGAAGGATCAAAAATTCAAGGTCATCATTGGCCACATAGTAAGTCGAAAGCCACCCTGAGCTACTTGAGACTTGTCAACCTCATTCCTATAAGGAAAAGTTGAATAGATTTTACTCCCTCCTTCTCCTTGGCTCTTTCCAGTTAAGGGTCTGGTCTGGTTTTTGGCTTTTATTTGTTTTGGGTTTTTTGTTTGTTTTGTTTTTCTAGACAAAGTTTGTTTAGTCCTGTCTGTCCTGGAGTCCACTCTGTAGACCAGGTAGGTCTCTAACTTGCAGAGATCTACCTGCCTCTGCCTCCTGAGCACTGGGATCGAAGGTGTGTGTTGTCACCATCTGGCTCCAGTTAAGTTTTTAACTTAAGGTTTTTCTTGTTACTGAGTCCTGGGGTCAGTTCTTTATCTCAGCCGTTTAGGTTTTGTTACAGATGGTGACTGGTTTTTCGTTTTTCCCCCTCAAGAAGAGGTGATCCCCTGGCCTGCGGTCTTGAGTCTTTTCTGTCTTAACTCACCAGTCATTCCCTCCTGTCTCTCAGCTTCCTGTGCAGTGGAGCCTAGGGTTCATTCCTCAGTGCTTTCATCTTTACAAAAAAGCTTCCTCCTTTTAAATCTGGTTTTTCTAATACAGTGTGTTGGTGACTTAAATTTCTGTGTCTGACTAGACCTCTGTAATTTACTATTCCTTGTTCGTTATCTTACTTAATAGAGCACCTCAAATTTAACACTGCAGTGAAATCTGATGTCCCTTTTCAGATCTTATCTCCACTGCCTTGTTTGTCTAATAAATGAAGAATTTAACTTACTTAACGAATAAACCTTAGAGAAATACAAACTTTTCTTTTCTACATTTACTCATTTGGTGTTTCTGAGACAGATCTCACTGTGTAGACAAGGCGATCCTAGAGACTAACTGCCTCTGTCTCCCAAGTGCCGGGATTAAACGTATGTGGTACCAAGCCAGGTCCTGTGCGTGTGTGTGTGTGTGTGTAATTTCTATTCAAAGCAAATTTTTTTTACTATTCATCTATGTTAGCTTATTTAACTTGCTACTTTCTTTTAATACTTACAAACTATTTCAGAAACTGCAAAAATAGGGTAATAAATACAAGTTATTTCTAGTTTTCCATATTACCAGCAGTGCAGTTTTGATCAACCCTGTGCCTTTTTCTATGAATACTTGTTAAAAAGACACTGGAAGAACAGATAATTAAAGGTAGGATGGGGAACTTGAGAGATAGCCCAGGGTAAGCCCACTGGATGCTCTTGAGAGGACCCAGGGTTGGTCCCAGCTTCCCCACAGTGTCTCCCAATGATGGGAAGCACTAGTTCCAAGAAGATCTGACCTTCAAGGGTGCCAGGCATGCATGTGGTCTACATGTGTACAAGCAGGCAAACACATAAATGAATAAATAACTCTAAAGAGAATAGGACATAGAATTGATGTGTCTGTCAGTGTACTGTGTAGTTTGAAAGACATTGACTGATTGCTTTGAACACATGGTGGTGACTAATATTTCCTCCAGCCTATAAGTCTAAAGTCTATAAGATATAAGTCTATATAAGATAGATGTGATATGTAGTCTGTAAGAATGTGCCTTCTTTAGTCCTGCACCTTGCCAACATTGACTGGTCAGTTAATGTCTTTTAAATTAACAAGGATAAATCAGTATGATTTTAACATATTGTTTTGGCTATTGTGGTATTCGAACATCTTTTAATGTATATAACTTCCCCTGCACCTGTGGGAAACACATTCCAAGACTCCTAGTGATACTCCTAGATTTTAAAAAAGATTTTACTTGTAACTGTGTGTTTGTTTGTCTGTATTTGGGTGTGTGCACATGAGTTCAGGTGCTCACGCAGGTCAGAAGCTTTGGATTCCTTGGAGCTGGAGTTACAGGCTGTGAGCTGCCTGCTGTAATTACTAGGAGCAGAGCTTAGGTCTCCGCGAGAGACGTTCATGCTCTCTACTGCTGAGTCATCTCTCTGACCTTTCCCTTGGATTTTTGAAAAACACTTAACTGCATATACTATGCTTTTCCCTATACGTATTTATAATAAAATTTAAAGTATGCACAAGGCATGGTAAGAGATCAGCACCAGTAACTAGTAACGTAACAAAGCAGTAGAGCGACAGCCAGCACCACTGCTCTGAAATGTTGGCTCCATCGTTAAGTGTGCCGAGGGTTTCTTAAACACAGGCACTGCTGCTGCTGTTGGGTGAGTACCGGGCAGAGAGCAAACACTGCAAGTATATTCTGAACAAAGGGACGATTCATGTCCTAGACAGGATGGAGCAGGACAGTGCAAGTCCCCATCACAAATGTGATGCAGGTTACAACTTCTAAATTGATGGAGGAGGTGCTAGTGAGGCCCCATCTCAACTTGAAAACTTTTTGGCAGTTGGTGGCTGCTAGGGGATCGAGAGTAACTTTTGTTGCTTTTGTTTACTATTTATGGGTGACTTAACTGCATGTGTGTCTGTGCCCAAAGTGTGTGTGCCTGGTGCCCATGGAAGCCAGAGGAGGGCATTGAATCCCTGGGACCAGAATTACAGATAATTGTGAGTTGTCATGTGGGTGCTGGGAGTTGAATTTGGGTCCTTTAGAAGAGCAACCAGTGCTCTTAATTGCCAGACCATGTCTCCAGCCCTGGGAGTAAGTGTTCTTTGAAGGTGTGGCCACTGGTAGGCTGCCCATGGTCCAGTTGATGCCCCACACCCATGCACATATAGAGAGCACTAATTGGAGCTACTAAAAACTAACAGACAAATAAGAGGACATGAATTTGGGAGTTAAGGGAGATCCAGGGGAGCTGAGAGGTAGAGGAAGGGGAGTCAATTGACCATAGGCAACTGAACTGTGAAAACTGAATGTGTGGATGAGGGAGGTCTAGTGAATGTAACAGTTTTAATGAAGATGGTTGCATTAGATGAGTTTTCTATAATTTGTTCTGTCTTCTACTGTAGGACATGTAAATTCTGGTTTTTAATATTAGAGCCAAGCTGTTGGTATCACTAAATTTTACATGACTAAGTTGTATTTACCTAGTGCCTATGTCCTGTGCGGTATCCTAAGTGTTTCTTCACTCCTTCCAGTGACCTGAGTAGGTATTTTACCAAGAAGCAAATTTGAGAATGAAAATGTGATTCTTTCCTCATACCAACACCTTCAGTAAGTTGGTAAAGCAAGACTCAGACACAGGCTGTAAAACTGCAAAACCAAGAGCTAGACATTGTTTCACACTGATGGTGCCCTGGTGTGTGGCCTAATTCCTGTATCAAAGTCTATGTTCATTCCCAAGATTTGTATCAAAAAAATTTTACTCATTTATGCTCCTGTCAACTTACAAATTTGTTAAGAGTTGAACTTTTAATTACCAATTTTCAAATATAACTTCTCAGCATGTACAGACAAGCACTTTACGGATATTAGGTTATTTAATGGCAATTGTCAGTGGATCCATGTTGAAGTAATTATTTAAAACGGTCACTGGTCAAGCCAACTATCTAAGCTGTGGAGGCTCTGCCTAGCTTAGCCGCCATGTTCCGAGGCCAGAGGCCATGTGCGTGCCGCAATTAGAAACAGCCAGCCAGAAACACCAGCCCTGCCACCCACGAGATGCCAGTGTGGGAGATGGCTCTGCCAGTCTTCCACGCTGTCTCTGCAAGGCTGGGTTGTGCCCAGACCATCCTGCCAACCATGTGGGCCTGGTAAAAAATGAGACTGTAAAGCTTAAATATTAATCAAAGGCTTTATATGTTTGATAATGCCCAATCAGCAGATCCCTTTGATGGTTAATGAAAAGTCAGACCAAGCTATTTCTGTAAGAAACAGTTTGAAAAGTGGTTACTGACAATATCTAACTTTATCCTAAAAGAATTTACCTGTAGATATGTCACCCCTAATTAGATGACCATTTTTTACTGTAACTAATAATATGTAGAAAATGTCTGTGGATCATTACGATTTAGCAATATTATGTGGCTATGTGATTATAGCAGATGGTAATCATGGTAGCAAATAGAATGTTGGGGGTGGGGCTGGTCCAAGGTGAGAAAAGGTATCGTTCTATAGCTTAGCCTGGTTGTAGCCAAATCAGCCTCCAGCTCCTGGTGAACCTCTTGTCTCCCTCACCCTCCCAAGTGCTGAGATTACAAGCACAAGCCATACACTTGGTTCACAAATAGTTTTTAAAGGCTATATATGGTAATAGAGCAAAGAATGTTATTGAATTCTTTCATGAACATGGGGCCTAGCATACAGCATTTCAGATTTTATTTGGTATCTTAGCAACACTATACAAGCCTACAGATGTATTTATGTATTTGTTTCTGACTGAAAGTAATTGACAGTGACACTAGAACTGTTTCTAAGTCTTATTAACTAATCAAGGTATTCTAGCGAAGCCTTTGCCATTGAAATTAAAACCAGAATGTGTTTCTTTTTTCTTACTGAGAAGGTAGTCTCTCTATTGCCACAGAGCTTGTATTCTCCTCTGCAGAGAATAAAGAGGCATTGTTAACAGCGTGGTTAGCATAGACTCTGGCCAACCTGCTGAGCTTTGAATTTCACGTCTATAGTGGACAAATTCACCATCTGTGCCTCAGTTTTCTTATTCATAGACTAGGGATATAGTGATGCTTTTTTTTTTGTACATAGGCTTTTTGAAAAGTAAATGGATTAGTATTAGAACTTGGGACAGTGCCTACAATAATAGTAAATGATATATAAATGTCATATATTAATTACCATTAACTACTACTAATTTCTTTTATGTGTTTAATATTTAGAGAAGAGCTTTTTAAAAAAATATTTTATTTATTTATATTCCAGTCACTGCCCCCTTCATGCCCCCTTCCTACAGTTCCTCATCCCATTCCTTCCTCCCCCTTGCCTCGGAGAGGGTATTTCCCCCCTACCAGACCTCCACCTTCTATGGGATCTCAAGGCTTTCAAGGATTAACTTAGGCTAGACCAGGCAGACCTCTGCTACATATGTGTCTGGGGCCTCAGACCAGCCCATGTATGTTCTTGATTGGTGGCTCAGTCTCTGAGAGCTCCCTGGGGTCTGGGTTAGTTGAGACTGCCGGTCTTCCTCTGGGGTTGCTCCCGCCTTCAGCTTCTTCAATCCTTCCCTTAATTCAACCATAGGGGTCCAGACTTCAGTCTAATGGTTGGGTGTTACTATCTGCCTCTATCTCAGTCAGCTGCTGGTAGAGCCTCTTTGAGGACAGCCATGCCAGGCTCCTGTCTGTAAGCACATCATAGACATAGTAGTGTCAGGCCTTGGTGCTCCCCACCCCATGAGATAGACCCCAAGTTGGGCTGGTCATTGGACCTCCTTTCCTTCAGTCTCTTAGAGAAGAGCTTTTAAAAAATGTGTCTGGTTGTTAAATTTGTCCTAAGTTTTCTTAATGAAAAGAGATTATAGAAAGAAATGTTAAATGGTTATTTTCTTTCTTTCCAACTAAGATGGCCATTGATACTTCTACCCAAGTTTGGAACTTAGAATAAAGTCTAAATTTTTGTGACTTAGTTTTATTTCGAAGGATCAAAATTTCCTGTTATTGTGAAGCAGGGTATTGTTATCTTCTGAAAGAAACGTAGGCAAGGATTCTAATAAAATGCTAACAAAACAGTAGATTGGCAACAGTGTGCAGGTGAGCGCTGTACTACATGGTAGGGAATTCATATTGGAAGCGCAGACATTTCATTTCATCGGGTCACTGCCTTTTAAACATTAAATGCTATTTTTTTCTTCTCTCTTCAGTGGGGATCTGCAGTGTATTTATGCTATAAAAAATCCGTGGCAAAGACTAACACTATATCTTACAAAGCAGGTGAGTATCATTTTGGAGAGAAATACTTTATGTAGAAATATATTGTGGGGTCCATAAGGTTAAAGACAACCCTGCCTGTAACCAGGCTGTATGCCATGTTTGGATCCAAGCTGGACTCCAGCCCCTGTCTCTCCAGTCTCGGGTTGTCTTACAGTGTTTTGGATGTTGCATGAAAGATCACTTGACTACACGCCAGTTCTCTTTCATTTTTAAACCAATGCAAAGTATGAAAAAGATGTGTTTTAAATATTTATATTAATTTTGTCAAATTTAATGGTTATATTTTATGATAATGAATAGTATTAAAGCTAATTTGCAATTTTATGATACATAGTTGAGGTTTTCAATTTTAGGAGCCCTCAAAATGCCAAACATATTGGTCTCATTTATAAGAAAGCAGATTCAACTTTTTAAAATTAGAGTCCTGGACTCTTTTCTCCTTTTGACTTTTCCAGGAGCCACAGTTCACCAGTATTTCTACTCTTACTTTACACCTGCACGGTTACATCAGGACCTGAGAGACGAGAGGTTAACTGTGAACACTCAGGGGCCGCACTGGCTAGCTGGCACGTGACTAGAGAGGCTTTAGTTTATCTAGTCCATTTTGCCTTATAAGTGACTAGAACCTGCATCCTATGTGGAGATGTCAGCAGTAGAGCCCGTGGGTCAGATTCCCACTTTATCATGGCGTGACCACTGATGGTTTCTTCTCAGGCATGAAACCTGTTTTCTTTTCTTTTTTTTCTTTCTTTCTTCTTTTTTTGTTTGTTTGTTTTTGTTTTTCAAGTTAGGGTTTCTCTGCATTCCCTTTGCTGTACTGGAACTCATTCTATAGATTAGGCTGGCCTCAAACTCAGAGATCCGTCTGCCTCTGGAGTGCTGGGGTTAAAGTTAAAGCATGTGCCACCACTTGGCCTCTTGCTGTTTTAACCCCACAATATTCAGTATAAAGCTCTGTTTCTAGGATATGTTTATTGGAAGATACCTGTTCCATTTCATGAGTAAATTAACATGAAACACTAGGCTGCTTGAAATTATCTAAATATAAGTTGGGATAATTTAGAATTATTTAGAAGCTGAGTTTGAGGTGACACCATTGTAATATTCTACATCTCTTTACTCTTTTGTGGGTTGTCGTTCATTTGTGTAAGAATTTACACTTAGACTCCTATAGGAGAAACAAAAACAAAATGAACAAATTTTATATATGTGTGTATGTGTGTGTGTATATATATATTTCCCCCTCAGAGGAGTAGCTAACAAAAGTGATAGTGTGTGTGTGTGTGTGTGTATATATATATATGAAATAATAAAGCATTTTATTGTCATTCAACTTAGAAATGCTTCCATTCCAGACACAGTGACCTAATGTTCCCACTGCTGTCATAGGTCTAATTTGCAGATATCCTCAAGAAGATTATGAGTCGTTCTCACTGCCAGAATCTGTTCCCCTCTTTTGTTTACCAATGGGAGCTACTATTGAATGCTGGCCACCAGATAGCAAATACCCTCTTCCTGTGTTTTCTACGTTTGTGTTAACTGGAGCCTCAGCTGAGAAGGTGCGGTGTTTTTAACTAGTTTGCTGATTTCTTACACATTTTTAAGTTATAAGCTTCATATCTGTAAGAAGCAATGTAAAAACTAACTAAACTGAACCAATAATATACATCTCTTCCATTTGGTTGAATTTACTATATCCAGAGACAGGAAATGAAAGTTTTCCCATCCTCCTAAATGTTTGTTTTTATTCCTAAACATTAGTGAAGACTTTGCTCATTATCAAATGTTGGTTCCCTCACTCTTCATTTTCTGTGATAGAAAAGCTCCTGAATCATGTCTCAGATATCATAAAATGTCACGTGATTTAGAAAACAGACTTTTTTTGTTACTCTGGGCCCCAGATCTTGCACTTGCAGGGGAGAGTTCTGCTCAGCTACATGCCAGCCCTGGAGTGACAGAGTGGTAGAGGGAAGCCTTGCATCACTAGGCCAGCACTCTCATTTTGTGGATAGGGGAATCATGGTGCAGAAACAAATGTAGTGAATTGTTTATGTGTCTCATTTATCTCACTCTCTTACTAAATAGTGGTCAAACATTTCATATGAAAGTATTGGTATAATATCTACTTTTTTGGTTTTGTTGTTTTGAGACAGCATCTTTTTGTATCGACCAAGCTGCCCTTAGGCTTGCTTAGATCATCTACGTCCTGAGTGCTGGGGTTGTAGGTTTGAATCGCCCTGAGCTGAGGCTCAGTTTCTTTCACTTTTTATTTCGAAAATATGGTTTAATCAAAATAACTATTTTTAATAATTAGGATACATGAAAATATTACCGTATAGCTAGCAGACTTATCATGAAGGCATCATCGGGATGGTGACTCACACCTGTAAATAATCCAGCACTCAGGAGGCCAAAGCAGATCACGAGTTTGAAGCCAGCCTCAGGAGACACTGTAATTTTTTTTTTTTTTTTTTTTTTTAAAGAAAAGCAAGATTGATTTTACCACTGTGTTCCTAGTCCCTGGCACCTTACCTGTACATAACAAGCATCCACTAAGTATTCAGCTGATCGCCTGTTTTGAATAAATAATATAAAGTATATTTATTAAGTGCTTTCTTGTTTTACAGGTCTATGGTGCTGCTATTCAGTTTTATGAACCATACTCTGAAGAGAACCTTACAGAAAAACAGAGACTTCTTTTGGGTATAACGTCTCTGGTGGATGGAAAGGCTGGTAGCTCTACAACAGTTCACACTAACAAATGCATCTGTCTGCTTTCTCACTGGCCTTTTTTTGATGCGTTCAGAAAATTTCTGACTTTTCTGTATCGTTATTCCATCTCTGGACCTCATGCCCTTCCAATTGAGAAGTAAGTTATAAGCTCCGTGGTTTAAAGTGTGATGCTCCAGCGTGGCACAGTTGTGTACATTTGATGTTATCCTTATGTGAGTTGGAGGCAGGACGGGTCAACATAGTTCCAGGACAGCCAGGGCCATATAGAGAGAGCATGTCTCAAAAAAATTTGTCAGCCCTTTCCTTGGTATACTTATACTAGTAATTGATTCAATTTTATATGGAAATTAGGTTCCTTGAGAGTTATTTGAGAAAAACATTTGGTTATTTTATTTTGTTATTTTATTTATGTAAAACTTGGTATTTTTACAGTCTTGTTATTTTAAACAATTTTATTTCTGCCAGCAAACGTCTTAATTTGTTTTGAAATGGGTTATTTGGAATAAATCTAAAATACTCAGAGGAGGTTTGTAGCTGCTAGCTTGGAGAAATACTGGAACCAGGTTTCCTTGCAGTGCTAGAGGTCAAACTCAGGGCCTTGCACAGGCCAGGCAAGTGCCTTGGCATTAAGCCACATTCCCAGCCTGGATACACTAACACTCCTTTTTTTTTTTTTTTTTTTTTTTTTTTTTTTTTTTTTTTTGTATAGACAGGGTTTCTCTGTATAGCCCTGGCTGTCCTGGAACTCACTCTGTAGACCAGGCTGTCCTCAAACTCAGAGATCCGCCTGCCTCTGCCTCCCAAGTGCTGGGATCAAAGGCGTGCGCCACCACCGCCTGGCATACACTAACACTCTTAACTACATTTGTAATTTCTATGTATAATTAAAGTATAATGAACCTTCAAAGGAGTCCTACATTTAGATATGAATTTAAAAGAAAAATTTGATAAAGATATTTTGTTTTTTATTTTGTAATTTTAATGATTTCCTAAGAGCACCAAAATGTGGATAGTGTTTTATGCAGTAAAGCACAATGAAAGTGAGTCCATTGCTGGAGTTTGACGTCTGCCTTTCCAGGCCTGTCTACTGGAGGGTCTCTACAGGCTCTGTCTCCCCTCTGTTGAGAAGCCTCTTGTGGCGTGGCTATTTGAGCCCAGCTGAGTTCTCTTTCTCGATTCTGAACTCAGTCAGTTGCAGTTATTGTCTTGGTTGAGGTATGAAGAGAATCTGACCTCACACAGATAATGTAAATAGAAAAGGGAGGGACACTTAAGAAGTCATTTTAGGATTGTGGATTATTTTTTGGCATTATCTCAAAGCTTGGCAAGTGGTAGTTTCTTCCAATTTATTAGTAATGCAAAATATGAAACTTAAGCAATAAAGTTTCCTTCTGTGTTCTATTAAAATCTGAGGGTCTCTTTCAGTCTTGACTGAACATTAACTCATGCATGCATGGTCTTATAGCATTGTGTATTGGTCATTTGTACAGCAGTGGCTCATTGAAGTTATCCCGTTGGAATGTAGTCAACTGTCTTCTTCAGTAGAAGAAAATCACTCGTTAGTATCACTATCTATAGCATCAGAAGAGTTTTAACATTTGTTTTATATATATATGTATATATATATATATATATACACACACACACGTATATACATACATGCATATATATATGCATTTGCATGTGCATTCATGTTGGCATGTCCTTGCCATAGTGCACAGGTGGAGGTCAGAGAAAAACTTGCTGGAATCTGTTCTCATCTTCCAGTGTGTGGGTTCTGGGGATTGAACTCAGATTATTAGGCTTGACATCAAGAACCTTTACTTGCTAGTGTAAAACAAACAAACAAACAAACAAACAAACAAAGGGTTTGTTTTGTCTGGTTTATTTTTCCTAATGTGCACTGTGGTGCTGGGGTCAAGCCCATGTCCTCCCTCAGCTACATTCCCAGTTTTCAGAAAAGTTTTTGAATATTGGAAAGCTTTTGGGTTCATGTTGACAAATTCTTACTTTTCACTTGAAAATTGTCTTTTCTTAAAGTAATGGCACTTTGTTAATTTTATGTGGAAAATATCTGTTAAGTAGCTAACACTGGATAACCTTGATTTGCCCATCATCTTCCAAACAACAATGGCATTCTGTGTGGGGAAAAAAACAACTAATTCACTCATAACTCAGTCCCGTAAGTGCATTTGCAAAATCATGATGGTGACTATGCTTTTGTCGGAAATAGTAACTCTTTATGGGTACTAATCCTTCATCAAAGAATATTCTAAATATATGTTTTAGAATTAAGATACAGGACAGATACTTACTACCTCAAATTACATTAATCCAGACATTCTTTTTTCAAGATTTTTATTATTTTTATTTTATATGTGGGATTGTTTTGCCTGTGTGTATGTCTGTATACCACATGTATGTCTGGTGCCCTTGGAGGTCAGAAGAGGGTACCAGATATCCTAGAACTAAAGTTATAGATGGTTATAAATCACCATGTGGGTGTTGGAAACTGAACTGAGTTTTCTGCAAGAATGGTAAAGGCTCTTAACTTCTGAGCCATCTCTCCAGCCCCAATCAGAGACATTCTTAAGTGAAATTGTCATTTATTTTAGTCTATAGTAGTCAAGCAGTAAAATACAGCATCTACCAGTTTACCCCTGTCTCCATTCTCATAGGGTCTTAGCAGTTTCATTCACAGTGCCTTGACACTATCATTGCCATTGCCAACTGTAAGAGAAAGGCAAATGGAGTCTCTCAGTTACCATAAAATAAAGAGAGTTTTGACCTTGCCCATCCTCCCCGAATGGGTCTTGAACACCTTTAGAATTTCATGTGTCATACAAAAGTCCTGATTCCCTAGCTGCTTCAGATAATCAAGCAGATGTGTGTCTTGTGCTACTCATTCCTCTAACCCTTACTTTCCTTCCAGATTTTAAGTAATAGTAGCGACTAGTAGCTTCTCATATTGTCTGCACAGGACACAGTTACATCAGAGAATCGATAAATGACTTGTCCAGTTCTCCATTCATTTGTCATGATCTCACTTCTAAAAATAAGATAATCTTTAAATAATGTTTAGAAGAAAAACAATACAAGAAAAGCAGCTTATTCCCAGAGAGAATAAAATATATTTTGTTTTGTCTTTTTTCCCCCTTCTTTTATATTCAAAACAAAACTTATTGATTGGTGAATGGCTGTAATCTTGGTGCTCAGCAGGCAGAGGCAGAGGCAGGAGGATTACAAGTTCAAGAGTGTATATACCAAAATCATATCCCTAAGACCCAAAGGGTGTAGTTCTGTGAAAGAATACTTGCTGGTGTGTGCAAGGTTTTGGGTTTGATCCTTATCACCATAAACAAAACAAGAAGTCATCTTGTTGATGTAGATTTTTACCCGTTGTTTAACTGAAGGCTTACTGAGATGGGGAAGGCTTCCTTTGTTGCCCAGGTGGCCTTGAACTCCTGAACTCAAGGGATCTGCAGTCTCCCAAGTAGGTGGGACTGCAGGCACACACCACCTCACCCAGCCTATTCATCATTTACAAACCTGAGTAATGTTGATTATTTCCTGCTTACGGAGAAGAAAACATGGTTTTGAGACACTAACAATAAAATGTTGTTACATACAATCAGCTGTCAACATAAAGTTACTCAGTTTAATCAGAGGCAGCTTTAATGATTCAAACAACTTTTTGTGTTACTTTGTTTCCACAGTACTAGGGGCTTTGGAGTTTAAGTGCTCAGGGCTTAAGGAGCTTGAATTTGTGATGGCATGTTAACCACGTAGCAAATGGTATTAATTTTGGAATCAATTGAGTTTCTGTTTTTGTTTTCAAGGCATATTTCTCATTTTATGCATAAAGTTCCCTTTCCATCTCCTCAGAGGCCACGGATTTTAGTTCAGGTAAGTTTCTTTTAATATGACGGCCATATGAATTATTAATAGCTCCGTCAGCGTGTGACATAAGCATAACAACTTCATTGTGGGGAAAAGTAGAATGAGCTTTGGAGAAAGCCAGATGTTTGTCCATGTTGGAATCCAGGCTCTAATAATTTATTAACTCCATCCACAGAAGAGGACTTTTTGTGCACACATGTAATCCCAACACTTGGGATGTAGAGGCAGGAGGTTGAGAGGTTGATTTCAGCCTGGACTAACTACATAGTCACTTCTAGGCTAGCCTTGTTTACATAGTGGGTCTGTCTGAAGAAAAAAAGAGAAGTATACAGGTTATAAACTCCCCCCCCCCCAACACACATATACATTGTTTCTAAATTTGAAAGTTTGTGCCTTTGACGATCATATAGTTGGTTAAATGTATTAGAATAGTTATCAGATATAGTTGTATGTTTATATATTGCAGGAGGGAGGAGATGCCTGGGCCATAGATGCGGCAGGGAAGTTTAAATGACTATAAATGTTTTCACAGTTGAAAACATCTCTGTTCCTATGTTTATATCTTTTTTGAAGTCTTGATAATTTAAATTGCCTGTTTATTTAATCTATGAAATGCTTCATACAAAGGAAATATTTTCATGTGTAGATATCACATGTGTTGTTGGTTACTACAGCCCTGAAGGTGGAATTATTAGTATTAGAAATCACTTAGCAGATATTTACTGATTGGTAGAAATGTGCATATTGAAAATGCAGATGAAATTAGTTGCATTACTAAACTGATACAGATAAAATTTCTAGAGCATACTTTTTGATGGTGTTGACAGCTGGTCTGCACAGCTGTTCATTACTTCATGACACTGGGTGCCAGCGTGCTATCTAGCACACACACGTGGAATTGTTTTATAGTAGAGGCCGGCACATGTTCCCTGTCTAGATCTTATCTAATATTAATCTTTGCAGGTTATCCAGTCCTCTGTTGCAGGGCTCTGCTCTGCTGTTACAGCACAAAGTCAGCTAGAGGGTGTGTGGGGGAGTCTCATGGCTATATTACATTAAAACTGCTTACAAAGCAGAGAGCCCATGGCTGGGTTACAGGCCGTACGTTTACTGACCCTAAGTGTATGCTATTGAGTAAATTTAACCTGTTAACAAATTTATTAATATAGAATTGGGGAAAAGTTAAAGACATAAGAGATAGGATTTAGAGTAAGAAGTTGGAAGGAGCCAGAGGTCAAGACATGCTTTAGAGAATCCAGAAAGTATTAACTGCTCTTATGCTGGTGATCTGGGGAGCTTCACGGGTGCCCTCATTAGTCCACGTCTATCAGGAGATCAGAGTTCATCCTTATGTTTGCTTTGTTTTAAATCTTCCAGTTATCCCCACATGATAATCTGATTCTCAGTCAGCCTGTTTCTTCACCTCTTCCGTTAAGGCAAGTAAAGCTTCAGTTCTCCGTGTTTCTTTACGTCTGTGTGTGCACATTCCACATCCATGTATCTGCAACAGAGTCCAGGAGAGGGTGTGGGGCTTCCTGGAAGTGACCTACAGGCTATGAGCTGCCCAGCGCGGGCTCTGGAAGAGCAGTGGGCGTTGTTAGCCACTCGCTACAGGCTATGAGCTGCCCAGCGTGGGCTCTGGAAGAGCAGTGGGCGTTGTTAGCCACTCAGCCGTCTCTCTGGCCCTGATCGTTTCTCTGAGTCTAGTGTGAACTAGGTAATGTACGTGTGTTCTTTCCTGGCTGACATTTCAAATGTCAGTGGGAGCACTTTCCTTTAACCCTTTCTTAGCAGATTCTTTTTACTTAATATTAGGGTTAGTTTTTGAGAAGAAAGAAAGCTTTTACAATAGTGTTTAGTATCTCTGTGTATCTTTGTTACCACATACTTACTATGGGATAATAGATTATGAAGGCAGTGTATTTTTAGCTCTAATTGTCCTCTGAAATATATCCAAGTACATTTTCTTTTTCAAGACAGGGTTTCTCTGTGTAGCCCTGGCTGTCCTGGAACTTGCTCTGTAGGCCAGGCTGGGCTCGAACTCAGAAATCCGCCTGCCTCTTCCTCCCAAGTGCTGGGATTAAAGTTATGTGTCACCATTGCCTGGCTTAAAATACATTTTAAGTTTAATCCAAAATTTAAAAAATACTTATTAAACGGTACATAGTTCATCATTCTAAACTCTCAGAGAAGTTACAAAATACACATTCCCTAAGGTATCATTTCTTGACATTTAATTAGCTATGTAATTTTTCTGTCAGAAATAGTTATGGTATAATTAAACTATTGTGTTGCACATACCTTAGGGAGACCAACTGCCATCTTTGACATTCATTTTGTAAGAATTACAGATGATTTCATCATTAGCCCATAGCCCAGAGTGATGAGTGTTTTTCAAGCTCTTATCTGAGCTGAAAATAAGCTGGACACACGATTACCAATGACTCTAAGCGGCCAAAAGGACTTGATGCAGGGAACAGCGTTGTTGAGATATAATTTACACATGAAAAAGTTACCCAAGTAAAGTGTGCAAATCAATGATTTTATTCACAGAATTCTGCAGCTATTATTGTGATTAAAGTTTAGGATACATTACTTAGTCTGTATTCTTTGCTGCTAGCCTTGATTCTGTTTGTTCCTACATATATATGCTCAAACACATACACAGGAATGTGAACATGTACTGTGTGTGCACACACAGAGAGAACAGGAATGTGAACATGTACATGCACTTGTGTGTGCGCACGCACACACACAGACACACACAGAGAGATACCTGTTGATCTTCTTCACTGTTCTACAGATTTGTCTCTTGTACATTTTATGTCAATGAAGTGATACACATTTAGTCTTCTTACTTCTCACTCCCTTCACTGAACAGGTTTATCGGTTCATTCCTGTGCAGCGTGCATCACTGTTCCAGCCCTTTCCTTCCAGCTAGTAGTTCATTGTATGAATACACTGCGTTTTGTTTGTCCATTTATCTCTTAGGAGGCCTCTATATTTTGGCTGTTGTGAATAACTTTGTTTTGAACACATGCAATTTTTTGTGCGCATGTTTTTTTTTCAAAAACCTTATTATTAGTTTTGCTTCATCATTAAAAAAAACCTAACCCAGTGAAATAAGTTATTTACCATTATATAGGCAAAATGTTCACTGGTTACTAGATTACTTGGTTAGTCAATATTTTTTTCCTATCTAGAGCATCTAAGTTTATTGCTTTATTAATCCGCTGTGTAGATGTATCTCACCATTTCATAGTTCTTGATTTCCTAATGCTGTTATCATTATAATAGTGAGGAGTTTACATTCATAAATCCAAACTTAAATATTTATATTTCCTTAAAGGGAGACAGGCCTGAAAAGGCATGGTTTTGTGATAAGTACTATAAATTGAAAACCTTTCATTAAAGCCAGGCATGATGGTATACACCTTTAAAAGTCCCAGGACTTGGGAGGATGGAGTAATAGGTCTCTGTAAGTTCAAAGCCAGCCTGGTCTCCATAGTGAGCTTCAGGACAGTCAAGTCTATATAGTGACACCCTTACTCAAAAGAAACTAACCAAAGGCCCATTTATTAAAGGATTAGCTTCTAACCAAGCATTCTTTTAAATAATTGAATTTGTTTGAGAGGACACTATGTGTGTGGCAGATCTGCTTACATAAAATGGAGCAGATCTGCAGGTGTGTTAGTAAATACCAGTAATCCCAGCACTTAGCCGGCCAAGACAAGAAGGTTGACAACTGGAGACTAACCTGGGCTACATAGCAAGACCCTGTCCCAATAACAACAACAACAACAGAAAAACAGAACAGGCAGAAGACTTTCCATACTGAATGCAGTGCTGAAAAGTGCATGGCCTTAAAAGCTCACACACTCTCATTCGTTCATACTGCCTGGGATGCTGTGGCTTCCCTGCCCAAGAGCAGCAGATATGTTTAAAGTTAAATACACACAGCCCTGCCCTCCTACATAATTAGGAGTGTAACTTGTTGGGTTTTTTTTGTTTTGTTTGTTTTTTGTTTTATGTGTATTTTGCTCGGACTGACAGTGGTGGAAAGTTTTCAACACTACTCCAGAATCTCGGACCTGAGAACGCTGTGACACTGCTGGTGTTTGCTGTTACAGAACACAAAATCCTTATCCATTCCCTGCGGCCCTCTGTGCTCACCAGTGTGACAGAAGCATTAGTGTCTGTGAGTACCATTTCTTACAGGCAGTCAGTTCAGCTTAAACTTAACTTATTCATGTAACTGAAAGTCATTTCAATGCTTAACTACGTTTCAGAAAGTAGTAGATTTATACATTGTTGAAGTAGTTTTAATTTCCTGACTTAATTTTAGTTATTATTTAACTCATTATCAAACATTAAACTACAGGTAATAATCTAAAATATAATTTTGTGTATGTGCTGATAACTTATGCTTCAATATAAGAATCCTAATATTCTTCCATCTTTTGTTTATCGAAGATGATCTTCCCTTTCCACTGGCCCTGCCCATATGTTCCCCTCTGCCCGCTGGCTCTCGCAGATGTCCTCAGTGCACCGTGCCCATTCATAGTAGGCATTGATTCAAGATACTTTGATCTTTATGACCCTCCACCAGATGTCAGTTGTGTAGACTTAGATACCAACACCATTTCTCAGTAAGTACGCTCGAGACTTTACAGCCAAGACTCTGTAACTCCATTGTCTCTGTATGTGGATTTGCAGTTTGTAATTGCTGACTAGTTTTCCTTTGAGACGTATTAATTTTTTTGTATTTTGAGTTTACCATCTCCTAATCAGCTCTTGCTGAGCTTAAGTAGAGGATATTTAGGATGTTAGAGGTGGTTGTGTTGGAAAGAAAATACACTTTTAATCCTCAGGCTTAAATATTTAAGAAACATAATCTTATGCTTAAAACATTAGCACAAGGGAAATAAAGTCAGATAGAAGTTGGGGTTGGAGAGACGGGCTCGGTGGTTCAGCTGCTCTGGCAGACTGTGCGGATTCAATCCCAGCACTCACAGAGCTGCTAACAACTGCCCATAACGCCATTTCCAAGGAACCTGATGCCCTCTTCTGGCCACTATGAAGACTGCGCATAAAATTGCACACATATAAAATATCTTTTCAGATGATGATTGGGAAGTTAATAAAAAATAATGCCAGGTACCACAAGAATTTTTTAAACCTTTTTTCCTTTTTTTTTCCCCAGATGAGTATGGGAGAATCACAACTGAGTTAAAACTCTATTCCTGTAGTTTAATCTTATTTCTAGTATAACAGTATCAGAATACTGGTGTATCATAACAAAATTAGCATGTTCTAATTTTAAAATAATCTACAAATTTATACATAATTTCCCCTTTTCATATTCTTGGAATGTAGCTTTTAAAAAATATTTCCTTATTTCTTTGAATCCAGTTTTCAGACTAGTTTCCCATCAGCCAATAAAGAAGGAAGAGGTGGCAGCAGCAATGTGGTGCCCACAGGACCAGGTTCAAACGACCCCGTCGAGCCCCTCTGAAAATCCCTAAAGCCACTTTAGTTCTGCACTTAGTAAGGAGCAGGTTTTTCTCTGTTTACTTGCTGGTATTGGGGGCTGAGCCCAGAGCTCATGTAGGCGAAGCCTGTGCTCTGTCACTGTGGTCCCTCCTGGTGCTTCTGTGTTTTAGTTAGAGCAGACAGTGCTCTTAACCTCTGAGCCACCTCTCAGGGATTTATAAAGCTAAACGAAGTGCTACCAGTGAGTGCACAGCGCGCTTATTATGACAGGCAAAGTCCTTTCTCTCTCACACACTCTCGATTTGTTAAATTAACCTCCTCTTAGCTGGGCACCGGTGCACACACCTTTAATCTCAGCAGTCAGAATGCAGAGACAGGCAGGTCTCTATGAGTACAGGACACTGGTCTATGTGGTGAGTTTGAGGAGAGCCAAGGCTACTTAGTAGACTGTGTCTCACTAATACCTAATAATATTTGGTACTTTCTTTCTACTTTGATCACTAGTTAATTGAAGAGTCAAAAATGATATGAGTTGTTTTCATTGGCTCTTTCTTTAATACCGGCCACCCAAGCCTTGGGGGGACCCTACAAGTGACATTGCTTTCATGCATCCGAAGTTCTGAAACTCCGACCTGAAATTTGAAAGAAAAACAAACTCCCAATATAGGACTTTTAGTTTCCCTTTCCTGCCCCAGGTACATACGATACAGATTAAGTTCTGAATTCCAAGAAATATTTATAAAATATAATGTGCATAAAGTCACATGTATAGCCTAGTAACCCCACTTTCGTCTGTGTCCTTTATGAAATTTCACAATTCCTCTTGACACATAAGAAAGCACAGGTTTACTTATACTTGTGAGCAGTTAAAGGACACATAGTTTACTCCGTCGGCACTTGGTTTCTGAACTGTTAATCTCTCACTGTGACACTGAGACTTCTACCACTAATGATGAGGTAGCTGTAACAAATAGTAATCTTGTAAATGGAGACACCATGAGCAAAAATGTAGAAGGCTGTCAGAGGTGAAACTACATTGTCGTCTTCCTGTACCGTGCTCTTAGTCACCTTATAGATGTAAAAACTATTATTTCTTTCACAGTAGAACGTCTGCAGTTCCTTCCTGCTCTGCCTGTATATTTATTTTCATTCCATAGAAAAGAGGATAAATTATAAGATCATTAATTTATATAAGATTAAGCCTTTTGTCTACTATTTTTTTGCTTATTTTTCAAACTGGTATTTATTTGTTCTGTGAGAAATTTGGGGGACATTTATAGATAAAACCCTAGCTTGGGCAGTTCTACCACCCACTTGTACTGAGCTGTTCTTTGTGCACAGAACATAATGAGTTTGCTTGCCTTCTCTTTTTCTCTTTATTTTTCAACAGTCAATGTGAGTATTCATTACTTTTTAAATGAAAAAAAAAACACTGAATAAATAAGAAGTAGGCTAAAGAAAAAGTATAGTTAAGTTCAAAAGCTTTATGGTATTTTATACCTCCTGGCCCAAGGTAGAGCCCTCCTGTGTTATAATGACTATAATAAAGTAGATTATAGGTTCCTACTATAGACAGAGACATTAGTTTATAAGCAGATAACATCTTTACACTTTGGAAACCAAGAAGCTAAGCTCATAGCAACGTGTTTTAATAGTTTCTAGGTTCATTGAAAATTCAGTAGTAATACCTTTTCTTCTCTTAGGAAACACTGTTGCAGTTAGATTTTCCTGTCTTTCTGTGTCTAAACCTTGCACATGAAAGCAAAGGCATGCTGGCCTCTTCAGGACATCTGTTACCAGCATGACGCACCAAAGTAATAGACGCTGTGTAGACAGCAGTAACTGCTGAAGTATACGTAGGGCGGATTACACCTTCATGCAAATCAATTTTACATCGTCACTTTCCCAATCTGCCTCTGTTGGATTTTCTTCATTAACCCGACTATTCTGAATGTGTTGCATTTTTTGTTTGATGGCTGTTTCCCCTTCATGGGTAAATGTGACAGGAGTTACTTCCTCCAAAGGTCCATGTAACAAATGTATTGTTGTTGTCTTTTAATCTCAGAACTGGTGACAAAAAGAATGTAGCCTGGAAGATTCTTCCGAAGAAGCCATGTAAAAATCTGATGAATACGCTGAATAATTTGCACCAGCAGTTGGCAAAATGTAAGTGAATAGCTTAATTTATATAATGTATTCTGAGAAAATGACTGACTTTGTCTGGATTGTTTTTCTTTTTTAGCTAAGGAAATATAAGTAATGAGGAAAACAGAGAATATTTACATGTCACCCTGGAGCAGGGCCCGTCTGCCCTGAGTAAATGCTAGTTTGTATAACTGTGCTGCTAAAGGGAGCATGATACTGGAACTAATACTTATCTTGTTTTAAAGGAAGTGGTGGGGCTGGAGAGATGGCTCAGAGGTTAAGAGCACTGACTGCTCTTCCAGAGGTCCTGAGTTCAATTCCCAGCAACCACATGGTGGCTCACAACCATCTGTAATGGGATCTGATGCCCTCTTCTGGTGTGTCTGAAGACAGCTACAGTGTACTCATATACATAAAATAAATCTTTAAAAAACAAAAAACAACTGGTAACTGGATATCATAACTCACATGAAATCACAGCAGTTGGGAAACTGAGGCAGGATAATCACCAAAATTTCAAGCCAGCCTTGAAACTAGATAATAAGTTCCAGGCCAAGTAAGCTACTAATAAGACCCTATAAAAATAAAATAAAAGGCTATTTTAGTCTGGCATTGTTAACCAAAGCTATAACTCCAGCAGCACTCTGAGGCAGTGGCAACTGGGCTGTAGCAAGATCAAGACCAGCCTTTGTACACAAGTTCCAGGCTCATCAGGACTACACAGCAAGACTCTATCTTTAAAAAGTTCAGATGATTCAGATTTAAAAAAAAAAAAAAAAAAAAGTGTTTACGGCTAGGCCTGGTGGAGGACAACTTTCATCCCAGCACTTGGAGTAAGGGGCAGATCTCTGAGTTCCAGGCCATCCTGGTTTACATAGTGAGTTCCAGCCAGGGCTACATAGTGAAACTGCCTCAAAAAATAAAGTGGAAAGAAGGGAGGGAGGGAAAGAGGGACAGGGCAGGGTGAGGGAAGGAAGGAGGGAGAGATGGAGAAAGGGAGGGAAGGAGGGAAGGAAGGGAGAGAAAGGAAAGTGTTTATAGTCTTTAAAGCAAATGTTTATTTATTTAATGTTTATTAAAGCAAAGTATGTTAGAAACCAAACGAGTAATTTATAAATAAGTATTATACAGCTTATAGATTTTTTATAAAACTACCTTAAGATAATAAAATTCAAAAGGGCACTAGAGAGGTCACTTCCTTGAATTTTGCCATTACTAAATAACATGAAGAAATAAGGATTGCCACTAGTATGTCTTCTTCATATATAAAACAGAAAGCCTTAGACAATCTAAGATGAATGCTTTAAAGTACATTAGAAAGTGCTGTTGTCGGTGAAAGATGAGTCAGGTCCTAACCTCTTCACTAATGCCTGTCTTGGAACTATCTGCCATTTGCTAAAAACAAAGTAGAAATTGATTTTAGGATATGAAGTGTTTTAGGAAAAAAGCTTATGTAAGAATATATCTCAATAATGATCCAGAATTTCTGATAAAAATGTAAGCTTCTATGTCTTGAATTCCGTTAGCATTGTAGCAATGGTCCATTCAGTGTCTAAGGTTTACTATTTATTTTATGAAATATGGCCAATAGTGATGTGGCAGTATAAACAGTTCTCTTGTATTTATTAGGAAATGCAGACGTGGGAAATAGCCTACACCTGTGAAGGTTCAAGATACTAAGAATATAGCTTGAAATAGAATGTAAAAAACAGTGTTAATAAAGCTTAGAAGCAACTAGACAACCCCATAGTAGCTCGAAAGTATTGGAGTATATATTTTTTAAATGACATTAAACAGCAAGCTTGCCGGGCGGTGGTGGTGCACGCCTTTAATCCCAGCACTTGGGAGGCAGAGGAAGGCAGATTTCTGAGTTCGAGGCCAGCCTGGTCTACAGAGTGAGTTCCAGGACAGCCAGGGCTACACAGAAATCTGTAGATTAGGTCAATTGTTTACATATTTTTGTTCCCTAGTTTGCTTTCTAGGATGGCTTCCTCCTGTGGAGAGCTGCAGAATCCAGCAGCTATTGTAGCCAATGTGAATAACTCAGTGCAGTAGTCAGTGTGCCCAACTCTAGTGAAGGATAGAGTGCAGAAGATACAGCTATGGATCCCAAGACAAGATTTCTGCTTTTAAAAAAAGTGTGTGTGTGTGCGTGTGTGTCTGTCCATATGCACATGGAGGCCAAAGACTGACATCATGTGTCTCCCTTGATTACTTTCCAACTTACCTTTTAAGTCTTGTGTATATGTGTGTGTATGTATGATGTGTGTGTGTTTTTGTGTGTGCTCCGGCCCTGGGTGTGGAGGTTAAAGGACAGCTCTCAGTAATTAGCCCTTACTTTCCACCCTGTTGGAGGTGGGGTCTGTTTGCTTGCTGCTGCCCTTGCATACTCCAGGCTGACGGGGCCGCGAGCTTCTGGGTGATTCTCCCTTTCTGCCTCCCATTGTAGGAGCACTGCGGTGACTGGTGCAGGCTACTACATCTGCTTTCTGTGTGTGTTCTAGAAATCCAAACTCAGGTTATCAGATCTGCATTCCAAGGCCTTTCACCCACAGAGCCTCCTCCATAGTGTTATGAACTACTCTTAAAGGTTAAAGCTGCAGATGTTTAAGGAAACTGGTAGTTTACATAATTAACTGTTCCTTATATCTTAAAAGGTCTATAAGCTTTGAAGAATTTAGAACGTCTGTCTTGATCCTTTGAGAGGAGGATTCCTACTGTGTGTAAATGGGTCGGGTTTCTTACCAACAGGGCCTTCTTTGACTTCACTACAACAAAGTTGTGGGACTCAGGGAGTTAACCTTGAGCACCCTGATCTGCAAACCACATTCAAGGGTTGCTGTTTGGTTTTTCTGTTCTCCAGTGTGGATATAAGTGCAATCACCTGGTCACATGTGATCCTCTATTGTTACCCACCTGAGATAAGATCTCTCAGTGAACCTGGAGCCTGGCTAGTCACTGAAACCCTGAGGTCTCCCTGTGTCTTTCCCTCTTCCTTCAGCCTGGGGTTACAGATGCATGTGACTATGCCAGGCTTTTATGTGGGACCTAAATACATGCCTTCATGTGTGCACAATAAACATCCCACCTGCCAAGCCTTCCTCATCCCCAGCTTGCCTGTTTTGTAAATAAATTTCTTTATAGCAAGAGGATCTGGTTCCAGATCAGAGTCGGGGGAGTTTCAAGTCTTTTCCATCTCCTCTAAAACAGTTTTGGTTTTTTCTTTTGGTTTTTTTTTAAGATTTGTTTGTTTTATGCATATGAGCACACTGACCAGAAGAGGGCATCGAATCCCATTACAGATGGTTGTGAGCCACCGTGTGGTAGCTGGGGATTGAACTCAGGACCTTTAAAAGAGCAGTCAGTGCTCCTAACCACTGAGCCATCTCTCCAGCCACAGTTGTTTTTTTTTTTTGTTTTTGTTTTTGTTTTTTTTAATTATTTTCATAATACTGCTCTTTCAGAGGACCCAGATTTGACTCCCAGCATCCATATGGTGGCTCACAATCAAACATCTGTAATCCCAGTTCTGGGAGATCCAACAGACCTGGTACACATAGAGGCACATGGAAAAATATACTCATAGTAAAATAAATAAATCTTTGTAAAAATATACGTACACTGTCAAATGGTCCCTGGTGCGATTTGGGGGGTGGGGGACTAGGAGTCCTCTTGCAAACTCAAGCCGCGTGTCATTGGCTAGAGTGCCTCAGTGGTCTCTCAACAGTGTGTGTGCGCTCGGTTGCTCCTGCTGTGGAGGGTGGCTCCCACTCATGGCTTCTGGGCTCCTCAGTATACCTTACTGCAAGGAACAGAAGTGACTCAGCCAGGCTCCTCTGATGTAAACTATTCCATATTCCTTACCACCCAGTGGCTCTGTCATTGAGTTGTCCAGGAAGAGGCTTTTGTTTTTTAGTCCTTCTGGTTTTAGCCCGCAGGCACTTGGATTTTATGAAGAAAGAATCAAAATGGTTGTGTCCTCTGTGTTCCCAGTGCCGTGGTTGTTAGGAACTTTGTTTACTAGTGTGTGTATACACGTACATACTCACACTTTGTTTACTAGTGTGTGTATACACGTACATACTCACACGTACTTATGTACTTATGTTAGAGCATGAACTTTACTCTGATGATACATTTATGGGAATAATTTTAGGTGTAAGTTAGATAAACATGTTCAACAGAACCTAAAGTGGCAGAGAAGTTCTTGCGGCTTGCATACTATGACGTGATGTACATGGAGAGTTGTGGTTCCGTGAGCAGTTTTGGAAAACCATGCATTTGCATTAAAACTAGCTTGAGCCTTATTTCTCACAGGCAAAATCTCAAACCCTGTATTTCTTCACAGTGCAGCAGAGACCCAGAGATGATGGACTCATGGACTTAGCAATGAATGATTATGATTTTAATTCCGGGAAGAGGCTGCACATGATAGATCTGGAAATCCAAGAGGCATTCTTGTTTTTCATGGCCTCTATTTTAAAAGGTTATAGGTCATACTTACGGCCAATAACACAAGCCCCGTCTGAGACAGCAACAGATGCAACCTCTCTTTTTGCCCTTCAAGGTGAGTGATCGTGTAATGTTGTAGCTTTCATGTTAAGCTTAAACTTGTAACAAAGCATTTGTTCTCTGAATTAATAGTTCATATTTACAAAGCATGCACCTGCTCTGAGGGCCATGGGGGCGCCGGCTCTGTAGGGCAGGTCCATTACCTGGAACCCTAAGAACAGTTCTGTCTGAGAACTACAGGACCTCTTGAGCACATTTAATTTCACTTTGTAGAGACACATTTGTGTTGAGGTATCGACGGTCTCTGTTGTCAGGGCTGCCAGGAACCCCTGGGATGGTCACCTCCAGGCTTGAACAGCCTGGTTTGTTTTATTTCAGTCTGCTTTACAAATGCTATTTTCTGTCTGTAAGACAAGGGAAAAGGGGGAAGTCGGGAAGCCCACGGTACAATTAATTGGTATCATGCCATACATTTACTTTCTCTTGTATTTAACATTTGAAAAAGAAATTAATCTAGTAAGTATGTGCTCGGTGCCATGAAATGTTGAACATGTGGACTCTATCAGTGAGCAGAAGAGGTACTTCTTTTATACAGTGTGTAGTCAGGAAGATTAGCAATTAGAGGGCAGTAGTGAGCAGATCCAGTTACAGCCTTAAATAGAACAGTGCAGCGTGAGAGAGAACAAGGGGCAGCGAAAGCATGCACACAACACTAACATGCGGTGCACAAGCAGCAGTTGCAGAGACTGAGATATACTAGTTCATGTATAATTATCAGGGCAGTGACATGACTTTGGGTGGAAGCTTGCACCATCTGTGTCCCTTTTCTATTGCTTTTCCTAGTTCTTCCCCATTTATCAAAAAACTTAAGTTTTGATTTGTTTTGTTTTTCAGTAAAAGAGTGAACAAAATGAGAATATAGATGATATTGTTGATCAAGTTTCTTTTAGCAAAAAAATTTCTGAATCTATTCTCACATTATCTATTTATACTGAACAGCTTTCTTAAGAAGCCGGGACCGATCACATCAAAAATTCTATAACATGATGACTAAAACACAAATGTTTATTCGCTTCATTGAGGAATGTTCTTTTGTCAGCGATAAAGATGCAAGCCTGGCCTTCTTTGATGACTGTGTGGATAAAGTAAGTAGTCTGCAGTGCCCTGGCTTATTTTATGTGACTGCTGTAAATGTTGTGCTACTGTTTCTATGTATAGCTTGTAACAGAAATCTAAAATAATTTTATTTTCATACTTGACCACTTACAATGAAAATTTGGGTAGCCTCCTAGAAATTACAGCGCATACTTTTATTAAATTTTACTTTATTGTTAGTAGCATAAGTGTGTGTGCGCATCTGCACACATGTGGGCAGGGCAGAGAGCAGTCTTGAACACTCTGAGAGTCAGTTAGTCTTCTTCTACCATGGGTTCCAGAGATGGAGTAAGGTTGTTAAGCCTGTGTGGCAAGCACTTTTATTTGCTAAGCCATCTTTCTTAAAGCATACTTCTTTAAAAAAAAAAAAAAAAAAAAAAAAAAAGGATGTTTTTAAAATCATATGCTTAATTATATACATACGTATAGGAGGATGTGGGAGATCAGAAGAGGGCACTGGCTGCCCTGGAACTGGGATTACAGACAGTCGCTTGCTACCTGCTGTAGATGCTGGAGCCAAACTCAGGTCCTCTGTAAAAGGCAGTGAGTGCTTTTAACCGTTGAGCTGTCTCTGCATCCCCAAAAGCATACTTCTTAAAGGTGTTTTGTAAGAATTTTATCTTAACAAGGTTAAGGTTAGGTTCCTAACCCTGTCTTTGCACGTATAGAGTGGGACATTTTCCCAAGCACACGAACCCCTAACATCCTGAGCTATCATATGCTTAGAATAGAGGACACAGCATAATAGATGTCATGTAACTATTTTTACAATTGAGAGTGAATTTATACCTTATATTAAATCTATTTTAAATTCATACATGAAATTATTTACTTTCTGCTCAGTCCTTTTATTTTTAGGTGAGATGGGGCTGGGTTCAAGCTGGAAACAAAGGAAGGAAGCAGGAAAACACTGGCCCCGAACACACTGTCTGATCTTGAGTATGGTTAAGAGAGTTGAGTTGCCTAGAGGAGACACAGAGCCATGAGCAAAGAGCTTCCATTCAGAGATCTAGCTTGACACGGGACCCAGAACAAGAAGGAAAGAGCACCCTTCTGGGGGCAGACAGCTATCCTCAGATATCAGACCTTAACCAGGATGAGAAGAGTGTGATGGTGAAGGCAGTGTGCAGCTCAAGAGCCTACACAGGTCGGCAGAGTGGGGGCTGGGCATAGCAAATGGGATGAAGGAGATGCCAGCATGGCAGCATGAAATTCAGTGTGTACAGGCTTGTCGGGTTGGAGTGAAGGAGTCACCTGTATGGGAGCAGAGCACCGAAGAGGGGAGAAGGCTGCATACATGTAGGGAAGATGTTCAGATAAGTAAATGGATTCAAAGTGGCAAAGATTACCGCGGTCGGGAAAGGGTTCCACACATACAGACTTAGAAGTAGAGCAAGCTGAGAGCCAGAGGGAGGGGGGCTTTGGAAACAGGTTGTTGGTTTTCCATGATAGACAAAGATACAAACAGCTATAGGAATAAGTACATGTATCTGTGTACATATACATACATCCTCTGACTTTGTATATTGAGAGAACCTGGAAGCAGCTACACCTTAAAGCCAAAGAGACAGACTTTGGCTTCCAAATAGCAAAAGGGATCAGGTCTCTTTGGAGAAATGATTGGTTACACATTGGACACTGAAACATCATAGATAAACTCTAAAATACCCTGTATCAGGGAGTGAAGGATTCCTCCAAGGATGATAGAGGTGTATAACACATGCACAGAACCTATTTGAAGGGGTTCCCACTATCAGACCTGAGTGAATTCAAGCATCAAATGTTAGTAACAAATTAATCTGATGAATAAATGGGAAATCATGAGTCTATGCAGATATCAATTGATAATTCAAAGTCTGACAATAAGCAAGGTAGTTCACTATACCTCTCTACAAAATAAATATGAATTGAACTGTAGAGGGAAAGTCTGACAGACTCCACATTAAAATTAAGTTGTCAAAGTGGACATTATCAATAATAGAACAAGATATCATGTTTCTTAAAGATGATATCTTGGTTTCTTTTCCCATTGCTAGGATAAATACTCTGACAAAAGCTACTTAAGGGATGAAGGGGTTATTTTAGCTCGTATTATCATGTCAGAGAAGTCAAGGCATCAGGCGCTTGAGACAGCTGCTCCATAGTCAGAAGACAAAAGCAATGCATGCATGCATCCGTTTTCAGCTTGCTTTCCCTCACATAGTCCAGGGTCCTTTGTCTAAGGAGTGGTGCTGCCCATAGTGGTATGAACCTTCCCACCTTAACTAATCAAGACAGTCACCCACAGATACACCCTTTTTTTTTTTTTTTTTTTTTGGTTTTTTGTTTCTCTGTGTAGTCCTGGCTGTCCTGGAACTCACTCTGTAGACTAGGCTGGCCTCGAACTCAGAAATCCGCCTGCCTCTGCCTCCCACGTGCTGGGATTAAAGGCGTGCGCCACCACCACCCGGCCCCACAGATATACCTAAAGCCTATCTTTCAGATGATTCTAGATTCTGTTAAGTTGAAAGTTGACACTAACCCTCACAATTCCATCCTCTGTCAATTCCACCCATTTGGGTTGTGGGAGTTGAACGCTAGTCTCCAGTCCTCTGCAAAAGCAGATGAATCTCTTCCTCACCATTTTCAACATTTTAATAAATATTGTAAGCGTGCCTTATGGAATAAAAATATTGACAGAAATGGGAAAGCATATCTGTAAATTTTTCTCTAGAGCCTTTTTACAAAAATAATTGTGTTCATAAGAGAGAACCAGAGAACCAGGTCTCCACTGGTCATATGTATGTACATCCTTTATGAACAGTGACATGCATTTGTATAATGTTATTTTCATACCAGGCTAACTAGTCATATGAGACCAAATTAGTGGTCAGGACTTAGCTAGTGACATACAGCAATGAATTTGTTCATTGGCCCACTTGGGAGCACTGAGCTAGGTGGCAAGATTCTAGGTAAGTTTTATAGTGTTTCTTCTTGATGCGTTCACTGTATTTTATTCACACGTCTATGTTTTAGTTAAACAAAAACTAATGTCACATAGTCTAATGAGATACTTATTAATACTGTAGGCTGTACAAGACTTGTCATTTCACTCCATCTCTAGACCATCCTGTCCTAAGGAGATCTCCTAGTGGTTAATACTTTACACTGTCTCGGGACTTCAGTAGGTCACTTGATATTTATGTGATGGAGTCAATGTAGTGATGATCTGAACAATTTCTTTTAAAATATAAATTCCAGGGGGCTTGAGAGATGGCTCAGTGGTTAAGAGCACTGGCTTCTCTTGGAAAGGACTTGAGTTCACATTCTAGCAGTGAGGTTTTAGCTACACTGATTTGTGTTCCAGGTGGGTTTCATGCTTCTAGCCACCCGCCCAGGAATTCTTCCTATTTAAGAATGGAAGATACACACACACACACACACACACACACACACACACACACACGTGCACACGTGTGCCAGTTAATTTTAAAATGCCTTGGCTACCTCAAAGGCTGGGCACTCCTAAAACTTCCCCTGCAACCCCACGTCTAGTCAGGGAAGTGGCCAATGGCCACTGTCTCAGTCAGGGTTTCTATTCCTGTACAAACATCATGACCAAGAAGCAAGTTGGGGAGGAAAGGGTTTATTCAGCTTACACATTCACAGTGCTGTTCATCACCAAAGGAAGTCAGGACTGGAACTCACACAGGCCAGGAGGCAGGAGCTGATGCAGAGGCCATGCAGAGAAGTTATTGACTTGCTTCCCCCTGGCTTGCTCAGCTTGCTCTCTTATTGAACCCAAGACTACCAGCCCAGGGATGGCAGCACCCACAAGAGCTGGGTCCTCCCCCTTTGATCATAGTTGAGAAAATACCTTACAGCTGGATCTCATGGAGGCATTTTCTCAACTGAGGCTCCTTTCTCTGTGATAACTCCAGCCTGTGTCAAGTTGACACACAAAACCAGCCAGTACAGCTTTCTCTCCTGTAGCTCCAAATCTGATCTGTCTCCTACTGCATCATGGTAATCCTCTTGACTATTCCTCTCTCCCAAGTCCTAGCCCTTGCAAATCTAAGGGTCCCACCCATCTCCCTTTGCTCAACAGTTGGCTGCTGGCATCTTTATTGATCAAAAACCAATTGGGGACAAGGACCTTCAGCATTTGGACATGCAGATTCCCAATTAAATCAAAGCGTTAGACCCCACCACCTATTTAAGAAGTCTAGATCCTATGAAAGATTTCTAATATACACACATTTAACTACTTTTAGATTTTACTGACTAAGCAGAAAATCAAAGCTAAGAAGTATGATGCAGGGACAGATTGGTAACAAAGCTTAGCAAAAGCAGACTAATGAGATCCTGAGAATTAGTATAATAAACCACAGTTACTTGTATTTGTTTTGTTATAATTCAAGGGATACTTTATTGGAGAAAATAAAATAATCACAAGACCTAGTGTGTATTTTAATAAGCTTCATGTGTAAAGTTGGATCAGAGGTTAGTTGTCTCTGGAGATACAGAACAGAACTCCTGAAATATAAGTACAGTGTGACTGCCTTTCATAGCCCTGCACCCCTATAAAAACACTGAACATAAAGACTCAGTACATAATTTTAATCTGCAAGCATTTTCAGAATGTCTTCTAACACTTCTAACACAGAATAATCATTTATGTGTAGGCTGTTCCTTAGTTGGTTAAGGAACAAATTTTTTAAGTGAACAAATCCTCTTACCTCTGAAAGCATAACAATGAAAAATAAATGAATAAATTAGATACGTACTACTTCCCTCCACCAGCCCATGCCTGTGCGTGAACATAGATTAGACATATTCCTCTTTTGACCTTAGCACGTTCAAACTGGAAACATTTTGACTCTGTTTTGAAATGAAAAATGAGTGATGCTGAATACAAATAATAACAACATAGAATTATTTGCATTTCATTTGTGACTAATTTAAGAACCATGTGTCCTTGTTCTTCACACAATTATATTTTAAACTCATGCAGTCTGCTCCTACAGGAAGGGACTCAGCCGCAGGCAGTCTGTAGCAGAACGTCAGCTAAGATGCTTTCAAGTCCTCCCTTGCATTTTCTGAGCATACAGTGTCTTCTGGAAAGATATAAAGGGAATATGAAAATATCTTAGTTTTATTCTGCATGGTGTTGCATATATTTTTCTCTCAATTGAGACAGACATCACTGTACTTTCCAAAGACAGAGAGATGCCCGGGTGACAAATGTAGGATGTTACATTGCTGTCCTTACAATACAATGCCAAGGTTTAAACAACAGTTAAATGGCAGTGTTCTTGCCAAGGTATTGAATCTGTGGATCCATTTCAAACTGTGTTTGATTTTGTATGCAGAGAAACACAGAAGCACATTGATTTTTCTCCCTGGCAGTGAACAGTTGTGCTACCTTTGTCCTCAGCCTAACACTAATTCTTCTGGAAACTTAGGAAGAGTGAAACTCTCTTTAGCACATCATTATTCATTTATGTCTTAAAAATTGTTGCTGGAATTCTCCTTCTTACCTGTTTTAATATGAGATGCCTGCTTTTCCTCCTCCAGCACCTTGGTAATTGTATTCTTAACCTCTTGCTGGTGTTGGATGTTACTTTCAGCTCCTGCTTCAGTAACTACTTAGTGTATTTCCCTGTCATAGTGAAGCTGTCTGAAATGCCTTCTCCTCTACCCCTTGGTCACAAACTTACGACACTGTCTTTCACTGCCCTGTGAGATGCTGGCAAAAAGTCTAATCTGTCTTGATTTCTAGGCATTTGTGTCTCTTTCTCAGGGCACCTCTGAGATCCTCCACATCCTGGGACCTCAGGGAGTATGGGGAAATGCTTTATGAAGGCATTTTTTATGCAGTGAATGGGTGTGTGTGAATCTTTTTTAATTTGGGAATTCACTCACTTCTAGAATTTTTTTTCTTTATTTCTTTTATTTTACTCTCTCTTCTCTCCCTCCCTTTCCCTCTCCCTTCCCTTCTTCCTCTCCCTAATTTGTTGCCCTGTGTCATGGAGCTCCTGTAGTTTTGGATCTGTAGGACCAGCCCTTTCATGCACTCCAACAATTCATAGATGGGGTAGATGTTGGGTTGGGCCAATCCAAAGCCCTGGGTCTGGGCCTGAGAGGTATCTGAGCTGGTCAGCCTGCCTGTTTTCCTGCTCTCATGCCCTCAGGGCTGGCTTACCAGCAACCCTCACAACCAGGGCTAGTCCTACCTTGCTGCTCAGACAAGTGAGGGCCTACTCTCCTGAGTTGTATCCCCTAGGGACGGGGACAGTTCTTCCACTATCATGACCCCGAGGCCAGCTCTCCTGTCTGCCATAAGTGTTGAAGGATGAGGAAGGGTAAGGGGAATCACTCCTTCATCCACACCACCCACTGCACAGCAGGCAAGCGGTAGGGCCAGCTCTCCTGCACTTGCCCTTGGAGCTGGCTCACCTGCAACCCCAATGACGTTCAGGGCCAGCTCAACTGTACTGCCCAGGCGAGGTGCAGGGCCTGCTCTCTCTAGTGCTGCAGCAGGTGAGGGGCGGGGCCTGCTCTCTCTAGTGCTGCAGCAGGTGAGGGGCGGGGCCTGCTCTCTCTAGTGCTGCAGCAGGTGAGGGGCGGGGCCTGCTCTCTAGTGCTGCAGCAGGTGAGGGGCGGGGCCTGCTCTCCAGCTCTCATTTCCCTCACTGGAGCCAGCTTTCCCTCCGGCCACAGGGGTCAAGGGCAAAAGGTAGAGAAAGGGAATCCTCCTGCTCTGTACCAGCATACGTGCCAAGGCACAGGAGACAGGTGGCAGGGCCAGCTCTCCCACACTCATATCCTCGGGGCAGCTCACCCACAACTTCTACAATGTGTGGGCCAAGTACCACAGCTGATGAGGGGCAGGGGACAGTCCTGCTTTCATGTCATCCCAGGTTAAGCTCTTCTTGGTACCCAGACAAAGGGTGGGGCCCGTTCTGCATAGTCTTCAGACATGACATCAACATGTCCCCAGGCAGAAGACCAGACCAGGGATGTCTGCCTGCTGCTTCAGAGCCACATACCCAAACCTGGCCCCTGGTAGCACAACAGGCCAGGACCCCACCATGGTTCCAGATAGGACCAATAGCTACTCACAACAGTCTGTTTCTTACTACCCTATAGTCTCCAGTTCTGCCTCTCTTCATTGTGCCCACATTTCTCTACCACTTGCTTGCTCCTCTTAGTGGTGACCATGGTCTCTGGGGTCCTCTCAGAAGTGGTCTCAGGAGTGCTGAGTCTCACTCATGCATTGTGGCACTGGGCAGGGGTCATATGGACATGGCCTGCCCCCCCCCCCCCGTGCCTGTACAGTGCCAGACTGGTGGTCACCTCAGGCTAGTTCTCTGCCAGGGCCCCATGGCACCAGTCTGGTGGTCATCTCTGGCTGACTCCTCACCCAGGCCAGGTCCTAAGTGAAGGTGTTTGTTTTGGACTTACTCCCTGTCCTGGGAGTCTGACCAGACCTGCACAACACATAACTAGTGGTCCTATCAAGCTCTCCTTCCCCCTCCCCCAACCCCACCCCACCCCACCCCACCCCGGCAGTGTTAGACTACTAATTATTCAAATATTCACAAGTCAGAACACTGAGCATGGACACATCCTTTCTCTCTCTGCCACCTATTGATGTACAAGTGACATAGCAGCAATACCGGCAACACCTCTGGTGCAGGCTCTTGGTTTCTTATTTCCGATCTTATTGTCATTCTCATGGGACTTTAAGAAACAAATGAAGGTATTGTATATGTTTTATTCGGGCAGAAAGCTGTAGAATTGTTATTTTTCATTACTGGTGACTATACTTTATCTGGTGAATTCACTCTTTATTTACCTGTTGCTTGACACATGCATTACTTGTAGTTAGTTGCTGTTGCAAACCTACAAAAACATTGTTAGCACTGATAGGTGGGGTTTTTTTTTCTCACATTCTGTTATTTTCTTAAAATAAGAACACAGTAGAAACATTTGAATACATCTTGCTTTCTAAAAATGACCACCGTACCAGGCTGGGTCTGTACCTTAGTGGAAGGTTGCATCCTACTCAGTGTAGGACTCCAGTTGAGTCCTCAGCACCACACACACAAACCAGTGCTGAGTGCTGGCAGGGCACATGCTCCTCTGGCTTACTGGCCTCATGGAATCCGTGCCGGGGTCAGTATAGACGTCTCCTCCCCAGAAAGGAGCTCAAGGACAAGTTTATTAGTGTTTGGGAGAAAACACATAAGAGCAAGCAGTCTGTAAACGTTGTCAGCTGTGGGGCTGGAAAGGGAGAGAAGAGACAAAACCTTGCCTTGTGAGAGGCGTCTGGGAAAGGTGGTGTATGCAACATGGAAGTCAGCAAGAAGCCACAGGTCAGAGGGGGAGGAGACTTCAGAAGGAGGGTAAGAAGCCCGGAGGGTCAGAAAAAGCATGCCAGAAGAAAACGATAAAAAGGAAAGTTAAAAGTTATGTTTTTCCGAGTTAGAACTCAGAGAATCAGGCAGGCTCGGCCATGCTTCCGTACAGGAAGCTCCGCACACTGGCAGCCTGAAAGTCTCTCTGACAAGCTGAAAATAGGAAGTCAGCTTCTTCTATCCAAACGGATTTTTAAATATCCTCCAACAGGATGGAAATAAGTGGTGTTCTAACAATTATTACTTTGAGTTTTTCAAAAATTAAGTCACACTAATCCTCATTACTTTAATTAGAAAATAAATGATATCGAGATAAATCAATGATGCCATCACTCACACATGACACTTTGATAATTCTGGGCGTGCATGTTTGGGAGAAAGGACATGTACAAAGAATCTATATGACAAACATAATCACCCTCCATTTTAAAAAATTAGGAATAGAGAACTGGGCATGGTAACACAGACTTAATCTCAATTCTTGGGAGGCAGACAGGCAAATCTTGTGAGTCCCCACCTGGGCTACATAGTGAGACACTGTCTCGAAATAAGTAAATAAATACAATTTTTTAAAAAAGACATAGATACACTTAGAATTAGGAATAGGGCCACCAAGATGGCTCAGCAGGTTAGGGTACTTTTTAAAGATAGTTCTGTAGTAGATCTTGATGGAGAAGGTGCGTTTAACTAACCATTCCTCTGTGAATGAATCTCGCCTAACCAGTGTGGCTTTTAAATGCGTTTTTAAAACTCCAGGTGGATACAGACAAGAGCAGTGAAGTTCGACTTATAGAACTGGATGCATCTTTCAAAAGTGAACACACTGTTTTTGTGACACCACCAGAGATCCCCCATCTTCCCAACGGCGAAGAGCCGCCATTACAGTACAGGTATTGAGGAAACGGTGTACGTGGTTGACAGGGAAGCCATTCCTTGTCGGTGGCATAGCTTCCTAAGGACTGTGGTATTTTCAAAAATACTAACTTTACAAATCTCTAATTTTTAGGTGGTAAGCAAGCCTATCCTGCATCCATTAAGTTTTGAGGCATAGACAGGAAAAAAAAAAAAAAAAAAAAAAAAAAAACTTTTGGTTTTTTGAGACAGGGTTTCTCTGTGTATCTCTGACTTTCCTGGAACTCACTCTGTAGACCAGGCTGGCCTCCAATTCAGAGATCCACCTGCCTCTGCCTCCCGAGTGTCGGGGTTAAAGGCGTGCGCCACATCCCCAGCAAGTATCTTAATCTAAAGCAACATCATTACTGCTGCCTTGTTTGAAAGAATATTATTTTGTGATCCCTTTACCACCAGCAACATATGCAAAAATACTAAGTATTTATATGAACTCTGATGATAAAAAGTTTTCAGGGATCGCTTTGGAATTTGATATCAAAGTCAATAGAATGTGTTTCCTCTTTTATTTCCAGATATGTTGAGTCTGTATTTATAAAAATAACAATATTTATTTGTTGAGTATATTTTATAATCTGATAGAGAATTATAGTTAAATTGTAAGTTAGTATGTTATTTGGTCATAATTCTTCTAGCTAATAGCAATCTAGTTGTGGTTGAAAGGTAATTTCTTCTTCTCTGAAACAGCTATAATGGATTTCCAGTCCTCAGGAACAATTTATTTGAGAGGCCTGAAGGATTTCTACAAGCACGAAAGAACAAACTACCTTCAAAACCAAGCAGTCCTGGCAGCCCTTCTCCCATGTTCAGAAGAACAAAACAGGTGCTTTGAAACTCTATGTTCCTCATGTAATCAAACATCAGATCAGAAGGACATCTGATGTGTATCTTCCTTGATAACCTTCACTGTACAGATGTGACCTTTAGCAGATGACAAGGTGCTTGATGCCCTGAACGTAGTTTGTAGTATTCAGACCTAAGACTTTATTTTATATATCATATGATATAAACTCAAGAGGAGACTTTAAAGTATATTAGTTGTCGACAAGTTTTATAAAAGCATGTAACTTTCTGTGTTCACCATTCAGCTTAATAAGGGTGTTACCTTGGATTTCTTTCTAGGAAATCAAATCAGCCCATAAGATTGCAAAGAGGTATTCTTCTATCCCTCAGATGTGGTCTCGCTGTCTGCTGCGTCACTGTTATGGATTGTGGTTTATCTGTCTCCCAGCTTATGTGAAGGTTTGTCATTCCAAAGTCAGGGCTCTGAAAACAGCATATGATGTGCTTAAAAAAATGCAGGTGAAGAAGATGGATCCACCCGATGAGGTAAGAGCACGTTTCCAAAGGTGTCGTTTATCGTAGGTGCTCGTGCAGAAGAGCTTTGTGTCTGTACCCCTCTCCGTTTGTGTTGCAGGTGTGCTACCGCATTCTCATGCAGCTCTGTGGGCAGTACGACCAGCCCGTGCTTGCAGTTCGAGTGCTTTTTGAAATGCAGAAAGCTGGTATTGACCCCAACGCAATCACTTATGGGTATTACAATAAGGTAATTGTTTGGATTCAGTGAGGAAGAATATGTTTTTGTCATTGTACAACATTAGTAGCAAAAATAATCAGGGGCGATTGGTGTTTATTTTAGAATGTTCAAAATATATTTTATAAATTAAGACTTTTTGCTTTCTAACGTGTTAGCAATCTACTTTTATCATCTTTAGCTTGATTCAGAAGCCAGTGTGCATTATTTATGAAAATGGTTTTACTAATTCTGTATTTTTATTAACAGGCTGTTTTGGAAAGTACATGGCCTTCAAGAAGTCATAGTGGCTATTTCCTCTGGACAAAAGTAAGAAATGTTGTTTTAGGAGTTGCACAGTTCAAAAGAGCTTTAAAGAAACATCCACACTTACCACAGACAGCACTCTCAGGTAATTAAAGACTTATAAGGTATGTGCATGGTTTGCTTTTTTCAAAACTAATTGGTTAAAGATGATATTTTTAGAAAATTTTAAGTACTTAAAATACTGAATATTTGGGCTGGTGAGATGTTTAAGAACACTATCCTCTTCTGGCATGCAGGTGTACATGCAGACAAAGTGCTCAGACATTTAAAAACAAACAAAAACATAAAAAAAAAACCTGAATATTTTTTGGGTGTTACGTTACCCAGCAACTTTTTAATGAAAATTAACTATTATGCACAGTGTCTGGTTATGGAAGCCCTCTGGATTCAGAATGTTATAAAGATTCCCTGTTTGTTTATGTGTAATGAACTACATGGGAGGTGAGAACCAAGCCACTCCTGTTCCATGTAGAACTTACACACACAACCTTATGTTCATTTCATGTTGTGTCTATGATGTGTCTGAGGCTTGATATGAACTACCATATGAGGTCATCTGTGGAATTTTCCACCTGTGGTGTCATGTTGTTACGTAAGTTTTAGGTTTCAGGTTTTCAGATTAAGGAAATCCTGCCTGTATTAGACAATTCTTCCCATTTTAGAAAACAATAGCTTCCTCTTTGTCCAGTTGTTAAATTATCAACCTTTAGTGATCTTGTTTTAGTAGTCACAAATAATTCACAGTAGATTCCGTGTTGTGGCTGAATTTTGCTGAGCATGTGGCACTTTTCCCATTGGTTCCATAATGGGTTATTAGCTTTAACAACAAGCTCTGTGTTGTCACACTTGGTGTGAGGAGCCGACAGAAGGCAGCTATCATCCTTGCAGCCATCTTGAGCCATATACCCTGACAAAAGACTTGATTACAATAGCCTACAACAGCTGAGCACACTCTGATAACATCTTGTTTTAGATACCCAGGATTTTCCCTTGGGTGTGAGACTTATGGGCGTCGCTTAGAAGTGAGACATATAAAAGGCGAGAGGCAGACAGAAGAGTTCAGTACAACTTGGAGTTAGTTATTAGGTATTAGACATTAGGCACTTAGCACTTGGAAGAAGTAACTTGGAACTTGGAGGCACTAGAGACTAGGAACTAGGGACTAGGAACTCAAGACTTGGGATTTGGACTAGGAAGAGAGACTGAAGAATAAACGGGATTGAATCACACTCTGTCTGGTCTCCATTCTTGAGTCCATCCTCACTCTCTCTCTCTCTTGCTGAACCCCAACCCGCTGACTGGAGCAGCTTGGGGCAGTGCAGGCTCTAACAACTTAGCCCCCAAGGCTTTTGGCAGTGTGGGTTCCAACATTGGCAGCTCGGGCCACAACATTTTTGGCCCCCAAACGTGGGGCAGCTCGGGCTGCAACAACTTGGTACTTGTAAAATGATATCAAAACTGGATTCTTAAGCAGATGGCAGTGACGGATGCTCTCAGTCACCCATGGTAGCATGGATAGTGGTCATAGCACACGTGTTGTAGAGCAGGCACCTTTTAAAACAGGTTTAATCAAAGTATCCAAAGTATCTGCTACTGATGATAGATCTAGTACAAGCCTGTGTGTACTTCTATATACATTTATTATAGTACATTTTAAAACTATATTTGCTAGTCTGTTTTTACTTTGTTTTCAATGACATGTTTAACTGTCACTTTTTGATTGTCTATTAGGCACTTGACATTAAATTTATTTGCTACATATGGCTTTCTTCATTATTTTTTGGAGAGGTTACAGAGTACTTAATTCAAGTATTTAGTTCATGATAACACAGTTAACTCTAGGTAACCACAAATCTCTTCACCATTTAGGGGTACCATTTTTAGGGCAGGGGATCAAATTGTACCTGCTGAGCAAAGGCTCTGCCAATGAGCTGTGCTTCCCACCCTTCGCCATGTTGTTTTCTTGGACAGACTTTCTTAAGAAATCCTATCTATGTGTCTGAGTTAAGAGTGTTATACCAGAGTCAATTCCCTGATTTTAACATTATGCTGTGTTGTGTAGGGTATGGTTAGGAGAAAACAGGTAAAGAGCACTGCCAAGAATTTTCTCTAAAATGTTAATTTTTGCAACTTTTAAATTAAAACTTTAATTAAAACTTTTTTTAAAGAAAAAGTTTCAATTTAAATGTAAAAGTCTTGGCAGTGACTATGACATTACTTTGATTAAAATACAGGACTGGTACGTAAGGGCAGGCACTATGGTTCTGTGAGTTAAAGGCACTTCTTGCCACACCCAGCCACCTGACTTCCATCCCCTCTTGCAAGTTGTCCTCTGACCCCCACTTGTCTGGAGGCCCACAAACATGTCCATACACATGCATACAATACAAATAAGTGATTTTACACAAGCATGAAAGCATTAGCATTAAAACCCACTAAATTACTTGTGGAATTTTGGCTTTTTATTATTCAAAAATACATATGACTTTTAGTCTATTATGAGCCTGATCTCTTAATGGACAGAAACTTTAAAAAAAGAAAAAAAAGAAACATTGTAAAATACGAAGCATGCTATTTCTGAAAATGGCAACATTATTTCAGTCACTTTCATTTTAAGTCTACTTTTAAGACTAACAAAGGTGAGCTGGTCGTGCTAAAATGTAGCACATTGGTTCCTCCTTAGCTGATTTAATTCTTGATTCTACAATGTGAATTTAATCAGTCATGGAAGCCAGTCTTGGGCTTGGTTCCTTAAAATGAAGAGATCTTCTATTAAGTTTGCCTTTTTAAAAAAAAACCCTGGCTCAGAATACTGTAAAATCTAACAAAAATTGTCTTTAAAATTTCCTATTTGTGATTTCTTTGGAAATAAGACCTAAAAAGTCCTTTAAGCAAAACAACTTAGATTGATAGCAAAGACATAATAATAAATTCCTAAGTGATAGAACCTCTTCAGAATTCTTTGCAAGTTTACAAAACATTTATTTTTTATTCTTTTAAACATAGCTTTGTGTTTTATAAATCTGGGAACTGGAAGTTCACACAAAAACAGTAAGTTACTTAAAATCACACACTCCCACACATCACCTGCCATTTAGAACCTTAGCTTTTTTGAGGGTGCTGGGGGAGGGTTGTTCTGAGACAGAGTTTCTCTGCCTTGGCTGTTCTGAAACTCACAGAGATCCGCCTGCCTCTGCCTCACGAGTACTGGGATTAAAGGTGTGCACCACCAGGCCCAGCATTTTAAGAGTAATTTTAACACACTATATTTTCTCACTCCTATATATTTGCACTAAGGTGCGGTTGGGGTCTGTAACTGTTTGGTTCAGTTTTAAGAAAAATTATTTGTCAGTGAAGTTAAAGGAATCTTGACTTTGTGGCAGAATCATTAGACATTGAATCTCAGTGGCCTATGTGTGCATGTTATGAATTCCCTGCAAACTTTTCTTCTCCATTGCTTAGTTAGAACTTAGGCCAGACATGGGAGTCCACACCTTTAATCCCAGCATTCGGGAGGCAGAGGCAGGTGGATCTCTTCAAGACCAGCCTGGTCTACAGAGAGTTCCAGGCCAGTCAGGGCTATGGGAGATCCTAGCTTTAAAAGAACAACCCAGACTTTGACCTAGAAAGATGATGGACTTGAGTGAAGAAGTGTCTAGCTTGTCTGACTTTGGTGCCCACAGAGCAATGTGAATGTGTATGTTTACTTGCAATGTGGAACCAAAAGGAAATTACCTAGAAATTTTCCCTTTCATACCTTAGTGGAGGTAGGTGCTGGACAGCCAACAAAATAACAATTTTGACTGGAGATTATCCTGAAGTCCTTAGAAAATCTAAACACTAGTGTGTGCCACCTCATTCTAGCTGGTTCCACTAAGGAAGTTTGTGACAGGCGTTGTGGGGATTGGTGAGCCAGCTCACTAATCCAAGCTCCATCCCAGGAATGTCACCACTCACCTGGATGGTGTCCTGTCACAGTCCCCACCTTAGTCCTTCAGCCAGGTGTCATGTTGGCCTAGGGATTTTTGCAGTTGACCAGTCTTCTGTCTGTTGGTTAAATTTTTCTAAGACATAATCTCAATAAAAGTTTATGGTAAGCAGCATAGTATCTGTTTCTGTTTCTGTTTCTGCGCAGGTGGCCGGTCTGATCTTGGATATAATTCACTATCTAAGGACGGTGTTAGAAGACAGGGCACATCGACTGAAGACATTCAAGGGGAAAAGGACAAGAAAGGGAGCGACTCTAGTTCCTGTAGGTACCGACTGTCGCTGATTCTATGCAAGCTTGTGAACGTCCAGGCATAGAAAATACAAATAACTTAAAGTATGAAAGTACTAGTTTAGCCTTCGGTCTTCCTGTCATAACTACCTTCCTTCTCAATGATCCTCTTCACTACCTAGTACTCCCACCCAAAAGCATCCTGTAGCAAGTGTGACGGACTGACTGACTGCCCAGTGGAGAAACGCTTTCCAAGCAAACCCTGTTAAAGTGAATGCTGTGTGACTCATGTGAAAATAGTCGTACTAGAAACGCCTATTTTCTTTTTTTCTTTTTAGAACAGAGCTCTCTTTCTGAGGCTTACTTAGGTCTGTTGCTGTGATAAAACACTATGAACAAAAGCAACTTGGGTAGGAAAGGTTTGTTTGGCTTCCACACCTCACGTCACAGTCCACTGAGGGAAGCCAAGGCAGGAACAGACAGACTGATGCCTCCAGAGACCATGGTGGGGGCTGCTCACTGGTCCGCTCCCCATGGCTTCTCTGGCTGGTTTCTTATAGAACCCATGACTAAGGCTGGCCCCACCCACAATGGGCTGGGCCCTCTCCCATCAATCACTAATTCAGAAAACGCCCTACAGGCTTGCCTGCAGCCTGATCTTACGGAGGCTTTTTCTGCAGTTGAGGCTCCCTCCTCCAGGATGACCTCTATTTAAAGCTTGTTGGTGAATTAGGATTTATATTTCCCCTTTTCTTCTCACTCCAAAGTGTGTCTCTTATAACCAAAGAGAAAATATAAAATTCTATATGAGCCTTATATATAACCAGCTCTTAGTAATTTGATCTACACTTGATGACCTTTAAGTGCAGTGAATTATTTGTGGTTGACAAGTGTGTAGAGAAGCAGTCGGTATACTCTTATCACCAATTTTCATTTTGAAATATGTAAGACTTCATACATCAACAAACATAAGTTTAATTTTGTTAACATTTTTACTTTTGCCTTTATAGTGTCAGAGAATGAGAGTACAAAAGGAAGTGCTGACTGCCTTCCTACTCTCAGTTACCAAAGTTCTTCAACTATAGTTCGCCTCAATGGTCCAAACAACGGCAGTGCAGATAAAGCATCTGGAGACTGTGAGGGTAAGTTGGATGGCATACATTTGCATATGCAGAATGAATTGTCTCTGTGTCTACTGAGTATGTATTTTTAAATGTTTTAAAATTAGATTTTATTTTATTTTTGGTGGCAGATATCCTTACCCATCCTACCAATCCCAGTGAATATTTTGTAAATATCTTAATGCATTAGAATTATCTATTGGAATATATTTGTGTGCTCTCTCCTAGGAAAACTTAGGAGCTTGGGTTTTGTGTTTTATGATGTATTTGCTCAAGCTTTCATTATAACAAGGCACACCTTGTTTTATTATAATAAGGGCACACCTGAAGCCTGGATGCTGCCTTTTGAGTTTGGACTGTTAGGACTTTCAGAAGGGAAAGTGTGCAAAAAAAGGGGGAGGGGAGGAGTGGATCTGAGGGACGTATACCCAGCCGGGTTTTAAATGAACCATCTGCTTTTGTCGTCTGCTGTAGTTCCTGTTTATTCAAAGACAACCTAAATAGTCCTTCAGGTAGTTTAAGAAACTAATACCCATGGCCAAAATCCCAGCACTTGGGAGGCAAAGGCAAGTGAAGCTCTGTAAGTTCCTGGTCCCCCTAGTCTAGCATGCTTCAGGCAGCCCAGGCTACTTAGTAAGATAGTGTCTCCCAAAGGGGGGAAAAAAAGCCAACAATCAATAGTTTTCTTTTAAAAAATATTTTCATATTACAATACAGAAATTTCTATATTAAAACAAAGGTAAAGTTATTTAATCTACATATATGATCAAAAATATTTGAAGATTTAAAAATAACTTTTGCATGTATATAGAATTGATAGACTAACCACTGGTTTGATTTGGCATTGGGCCTTGCTTTCCATTGTAAAAGGAGATGGCTCAAACCCTCAAGTTGATCTAGCATAGTTACAGTTCTACAGCTGTTACTTAATTTAGTAGAAATTTGTTACTGTCAAAAAGTAAATCTTAACTGGTAAGTTTTTCTTTTACAAGCAGTATATTCTAATGGCCTTTCTCATTAGACAAATTTGAATTTGAGTCTGAGTCCTGTTACTTAAAAACTGTATAACTTTGCCTAAATAGTTTCTCCCTCTGCATGTCTGTTTTATCTGCTCTGAGTGTCGGAATGTTTATAGCAACAATAGCCGTAGCCTGACTGAAATGGGATCTGTGGAATTCCGGGCGCCAGAGACACCTGCTGTTTTCATTCACATGACTAGGATTTTAAAGATTTAAGATGACATATTTGCAGAGTACATTTTCATGGCTGAAAGCACATTTCTTGTTTTCCAGAAAGCACACCTGAGCTGCTCCTAATGCCATCTCTGGAGGACACGAATGAAGCACACAACATGCCAAGCAGATGCTTTAGGAAAAGGCATAAAAGTGACGATGAATCTCCTTTGCAGCAGCAGACGCCTTGGGGAAATAGGAACCGCAATCTCAGTGGTGGGGTGCTGATGGGAATTATGCTGAACAGAATTAACCAGGAGGCAAACCCTGGAGATATGGTTGGAAAATTAGGAGCTGATGCAAAAATTCTTTCAAATGTTATCTCAAAAAGCACAAGACCAAATAGTCTTGATATTGGAAAACCACCCGCCAGATCAAAGAGAGACAGCCTAGAGAAGGAGTCTAGTGACGACGACACACCTTTCGACGGTTCTAACTGTTTGGATAAAGTGGAGTCTCCTGTTATCTTTGACTTAGAAGATTTAGACACTGAAACAGATGGATCAAAAGTGGGATGTGTCGCTGCACAAAATCCCAAGAGGCTTCAGCGTATGAACAGCAGCTTCTCAGTGAAACCTTCTGAGAAAACAGATGTTGTGACAGGATTTGATCCTCTCTCGCTTTTGGTTGCTGAGACTGAGCAGCAGCAGAAAGTGGAAGAGGAAGAAGATGAAGATGATAACAAAGGTGTCTCAACACCATCCGCCAGGCGCAACTTAGCTGAAGAAATTGAGATGTACATGAATAACTTGAGCAGTCCTTTGACAAGCCGTACACCAAGCATTGACTTACAGCGAGCGTGTGATGATAAGTCAAACAATAAGAAAAGTCCAACATTGGTCAAGGCCTGCAGGAGATCAAGCCTGCCTCCTAATTCCCCTAGGCCAATGAGACTCACGAAATCCAAAAGTTACACCAAAAGTGAGGAGAGGCCAAGGGATAGACTGTGGTCCTCACCAGCTTTCTCGCCCACTTGTCCATTTAGGGAAGGATCTCAAGAAACACTAGCCCACTCATCGCCTTCGTTTAACCTCGATACACTGCTGGTGCCTAAACTTGATGTTCTGAGGCACAGTGTGTTCACTGCTGGGAAAGGAGTTGCAGAGAAAGCAAGCAAATGGTACTCAAAGTTCACCATGTACACCACGTCATCAAAGGTCGGTGTGCTGGCATTTGCTACTCTTCTTTTCTAAGCTGCCTCTGCCACTACTGCTTACAGCTTACGTATGAGCACCTCTGTCTTACCCACTCTCCTTACATACAGCTTATAACAGACAATGAGGGTTTTTAAAGATTTTTTTTAAAGATTTACGTATTTTATATATGTGCCAGAAAAGGGCATCGAATCCCATTTCAGATGGTTGTGAGCCACAGTGTGGTTGCTGGGGATTGAACCTAAGCCCTCTGGAGGAGCAGCCAGTGCTCTCAACTGCTGAGCCATCTCTCCAACCCTTAAAGATTTTTTAAATTGATATGCATGCATGTATGAGTGTGCCTATGTGAATTTATGTGAACCAGCTGTGTGCAAATGTCTCCAGAGGCCAGAGAGGGTGTGGGATCCCTAGAAAGTATAGTTACAGACAGTTGTGAGCTGCCACGGGGGTGCCACGGGTGTGCCACATGGGTGCTGGGAACCAGACTCAGGTACTCTGCAGGAGCAGCAAATGTTCCTAATTTCAGTATTCCCTTTAGAATACACATTGTCAGTGTCCAGTATGTCTCCAAGCATTACTAACCAGGAGTGTGCTGTCCCCTCCTGGGTAGGATGAAGTGCCTTGTGACAGACTTGTATTCCTCCCAAGAACAAAGATGTAGAGGAAGTATAGAAAGTATGTGTTTATAATCATAAGAGAACCGTCACAGTTAGGGAACAGAAAGACAAGAAATTACGTGAAGGAACTAATTCAATAGTCTTTTTCCTCAGAAGGCATTTCCACTAATTGTGAGCATAGAACATTAAGTTTGCCATCTTCGAGAGGACAGGAATGAAAGGGGTGAGGGGAAACAAAACGTAACCATTGAGGGCTTAAGGTACAGAAGGTTTTGTCACCTGACCTTTGGAAAGCCAGTGCTGCCACTTACCACGCTCTTCAGGCTCATAGACCTGTTACATTCCATTCATCCAGCGGAGTGGCCACATCTCTCACCATAACATCTGACACAGTTGTTGAAGTGTTCCCCTCTCAGTGTTTTGTACCTTTCAGAATTAGAGAACAACATGACTTCTGGGCCTCTCCATCAGTATTAGGTGTATTAGGTTTTAAACAGCAAGTCCATTCCAGCATTCCAGTTTTACTCAGCCTCAAAATCCCTTCATGAATACTAAGCTACGGGATATCAGGCATCCCCGTTCCTTCTAAGCAGGCCAACCAGTCAGACTCTCAGCACCCATTTTAACTGTTCAAACTTTCATAGGAAATCTAGAGTCTCTGTTGAGTGGGTCCATACTGATAGACCCAGCCTAGCCCTGTTTTTAGGTTCCTTCCATGATCCCACATCCGTAAAGTCCATTCCCACGCATTCCCTAGGCTTCTACTCGAATGAATGGTTTCTTAGTGGTATAGCTTACCTCCTTATGGACTGCACTTTATATCTCACTTCTAGACTTGTGTCTAGTTACATCTAGAGACAGCAATTGGTAGGCATTGGAGAAATATCAGCATTGTCTTGCCTGCCATCTCCTTCAGGGAAAGTGATCGCTGGTTCTAAAGACAGTGCAGGATTGATTCCCTTAGGCAAGGTTGGAGAGGGCAGTACTGCAAGGGCCGAAGAAGCATATTTTCAAACACTGTTGCTCCATGAGACAGGTCAGCAGAAAGCCTTTGAAAAACAATGCTTAGGGGTTCTGTGGTGAGAAGAGCTAGCTAGAGTCACCAAACGGGAGGAGCTCTGCCCAACAGGTCCCTGAACCCTGAGAGGCTTATGCCCAGGGATAAGGAGTAAACTTAGTAGCATACATGAGGCCTAGATTGAATTCCCAGTTTTACTCCCCTCCCTTCCCAGAAAAATCTGTATCTTAGGAGTATTGGCAACCCCTGGGTAGACTGTAAAAGCTAGAATGAATCTGGCTCAATCTGTGATTAAATTATAATAACAGTTTTTATTTAGCACAAGGAAGAATATATTCTTCTTGAAGGAATAAAATCCCTGGAGTCCTTATCAGAAGTAGGTAATAGAAACAGAACCCCAATGATCCAGATATTTGTATTAGCAAGGGACCTTTAGGTAATTTTTAAATTTTCAAGGAAACAAAGGAAAAGAAACAGAAATTATACAAATGGAAAGTCTCACAAGCTCACGGGGATCTTTTGGAGGAAAATAAAGGAATGAGTGTGAGCCATAAACCTGAAAAGTACATTGAGAGTGCAATAGAAAAATTTGATAGCAAACAAAACAAATTGAAAGATTAGAGATGCCACTTAAAAATATCTGTACTGAATTGGAGATAGAAAAAAATTTAAAATACAGAAAGGGTACTGAGATATGTAGCTATCTAAATTGGTAAAGGACTTGCCTTACAATTATAAGGACCTGAGTCTGACCCCTAAAACTCACATTAGAAACAACCAGCTACTGTGGCACAGTTGTAATCCACGTGCTGGGGGGTCAGAAAAGAATGAGACAGGCAGGTTCCTGGGGCCTGGCCAGCTGGCCTTGCCTAGCCTAAGTGCTGACTTCCAAGCAAGTAAGACGTTTAGTTTGCTATCGGTTGCTGTTATAAAGACCATGACCAGAAGCAGTTTTAGAGAAGAAAGGGTTTATCTGGCTTACATGTTCCAGTTACAGTCCAGCTTCGAGGGAGTCAGGACAAGAGCTCCAGAGCACAAAGAACGGCGGAGTGTGCAGGAACACTTCTCACTGGCTGGCAGGCCCCTGTGGAGGAGCGCTTCTCACTGGCAGGGCCCTGTGAGCTGCCCATCCTGCTTTCTCTCACTGCCGGCCCAGGGCTGGCACCACCCACAACACTCCAGCGTTATTGCCCATAGATTTGCTTACAGGCTAGTCTGATTGGGGGCCTTTTTAAAATTGAGGTTCCTCTTCCCAGATAACTCTAGTTTGTGTCATCTTAGGGGTGAAGTAGGGGGACAAAAGGAAACAAAACCAAACAGCACAAGGACTCAGTCTTAAATACAATACAGCAACAAAAATAGGTAAAGCCCACATCAGGAGGCTCATGGCTTCAGGCAGATATGGCTCTTCTGGCCTCTTGGGGCACCTACACTCATGTGTACACATCATACATATAATTTAAATTTGTTAGGTTCTTAGTGCCTGTGGCAGTACTCAAGGTTGACTCTCCCTCTGTGTGACTCATCCTGTGTGCAGAAAAAAAAAAAGTTTAAAAACTTCAGGTGATACTTTGGATCCCCTGTGATTGCATAAGACCATTTAATACCACCCTACATCTATTTACTATAAACTCTGGAACATCCATATAAACAACTAAAAATTCTGCAAAGAAAGAACTGTGAAGTTCAAGGAAGGAGCCCCACAGAGATGAGTTTCCTGTTCTCTTTTCCGATACCTCTTTGCCCCATGGGCAGTTGCCGTGGGCCATCATCGCTCTAGAAACCAAAGTCACAGGAGAGCCCATATTTTATGTACAAAAGAATCAGGAAAGAGGCCTCTGTGGGCTGAGAGTTTGAAGGAAATCCTGTTTAATGCTGTTATCTCAGCATAATCCTTGATTTACACACATTAGAGAGAGATGGAGACTGACAGAGAAGACTGAGTTAAAACTCGACCTACAAAGAACAAAACACAAAACACAACCCAAATATAATTTAATATTAGCCTAAAACTAAAGCATCCATATTCCCCAAAATATTATTACAGTGCTCATGCTACACAAAGCCAGCATTCACAATAGCCAGAGTGAGATGATGGTGGTGGTGGTGGTGGTGGTGGTGATATAGCTGGGCATGGTAACATGTGCCTTGTAATCCCATGAGATATAGAGTCAGAGGAATCTGGAGGCTGAGATCATCCTCAGCTACAGAAACCTTCTCTCAAAAAGGATGTTGGCCGGGCAGTGGTGGTGCACGCCTTTAATCCCAGCACTTGGGAGGCAGAGGCAGGTGGATTTCTGAGTTCGAGGCCAGCCTGGTCTACAGAGTGAGTTCCAGGACAGCCGGGGCTACACAGAGAAAACCTGTCTCAAAAAACCAAAAAAAAAAAAAAAAAAGGATGTTGAACCAGAAAGAACCAGAAAGGCTGGACATAGTGGTACACACTTTTTAGTTCCAGTGGTCAGGAGTCTGAGGACAGATTACCCTTAGGTGTAAACTAAGGGAAGTTGTCCTCTGACCTATACTTCTGTACATATCATAAGCAAACAGCTAACAACCAAAGCCAGGTGTACAAAACAACTGAAGCTATGTAGGGAAGCCTTGTCAACAAAAAGGAAAGAAAAACAGAACAAGAAACAGAGGCAGGGGGATAACTCAGTGGCAAAGTTGCTTGCATAGCATGAAATAAACTCAGCAGATAGATTCAAGAACAGAGTACAGACGGCAGGAAAAAGTGCAAAGTTGCACCGTCTGGGGCTGCAGAAGTTGCACCGTCTGGGGCTGCAGAAGTTGCACCGTCTGGGGCTGCAGAAGATGCACCATCTGGGCTGCAGAAGATGCACCGTCTGGGGCTGCAGAAGATGCACCATCTGGGGCTGCAGAAGTTGCACCGTCTGGGGCTGCAGAAGTTGCACCGTCTGGGGCTGCAGAAGATGCACCGTCTGGGGCTGCAGACACAGGTGCCTTAGCAGAGCAGCACTTGCTACTCCTGCAGGAGATCTGGGTTCCATCCCCAGTCTCTGCACGGCGGCTCACAGCTGTAAGCACTGTGCACACATGGCACATACACACACGTAAGCAAAGCACACACATAAACTAAAACAGTAACTCAGTCTTTGAAAAAGCACACAGAGCCATCAAGACTTGTTAGACAATATGAAAGGCATAAATAGGATATAGTTGTTATTTTCAAAGAATTGAAGAAAATGACTGTTGCAGAAAAGATTTTAACTTACCAAATTTGAAAAAAAATACAAATTTACAGATAGACATGACACAGCAAACTACAAAAGGATCGACTTAAAACCACATTTGGGGCCATTGAGATTGCTCATGGCCAGTAAAGGCACTTGCACAAGCCCGGTGACTGAGTCCAGTTCCCAGAACCCATACAAAGGCAGAGGAGAGTTATTCTCTGACCCCCACACATGAGCTGTGCTACAGACCTCCAAAATACTAGTAGATAATTTTTTTAATGCATCTGTATACATAATAAGCAGAGTGCTAACAACCAAAGGCATCTATAAGAAAACAATTCTAACTTTTTGTTTTGTTTTGTTTTGTTTTGTTTTGTTTTGTTTTGTTTTGTTTGAGACAGGGTTTCTCTGTGTAGCCTTGGCTGTCCTGGAACTCACTCTATAGACCAGGTTGTCCCCAAACTCAGAGATCCACCTGTCTCTGCCTCCCTAGCGCTGGGACTAAATGTGTGTGCCACCACCACCTGGCTTAATTCTTTACAAGTATTTTTAAAAATTACTAAAAGAATAAAGATCTGAATGGCTGTATATTTTTGTCATAAAACCATGAAGGGAAGAGTTCAGTGAGAAAGCATGTTGAAAGAAGACAGACACTGCAGTGCAGTCTGTATCTAGTGAAATCCTCCCCACAGCTGATGGTAAAATAAGGACACTTCAGACAAGGGAAGAATGAATAGAAAACAGACTCTCTCTGTAAGCTGTGCTCATGGCAGTTTAGACTGAGGAAATCGTTACTAAAAAGAAAACTTGGATCTTCAGGAAGGAAGCATTATAAATAGCTGTCAGCATAAAAGCTTCCTTTGCCTTGGTAAGTGTCTTAAAGCATTTATAATGGCTTAGCACAAGGTTTGGACACTGTAGAGTCTCCAGTACATGACTTCAATAACTTAGTTCAGTTGGGGCCGGGAGTCGGGTGACTCCGGAGGTCAGAGCTCCTGCTGCCCAGCCTAAGGACCTGAGTTTATTCCCTGGGCCTTCACGGTAAAAGGGGAAACTGACTCCCGTGGGTTATCCTCTGACTTCCACACTTTTGCTGTGGTGTACAAATACTCCCTCCCCCACAAAACAAATAAATGTAAAAATTTTAATTCAATTTAAAATTTTAATTCAACTGAGTTCTAAAGCCTTAATAAGAAATTTTCTTGAATTTTTGAAGTCAGTTTTTGTGAAATTTATTTTCTGAATGTTAATAGCGTGTAAATTATATCTCAGTAAGATTTTTAAATGAAAGTATATTTTCTGACCACAATAGAATCAAACTAAAAACATTAATAAGTATGGTGTCAAAAATCCAAAGTTCTAATTAATTCATGAATCAAAGATAAAGATCACTGGACTGGATTTGGCTCAGTGGTTAAGAATATCGGCTGCTCTTAGAACCTTAGAGATTGGCACATTCAGGGTGGTGTGTCCTAGGTGCTCAGTACCCACACAGAGGTGCTGATGTCCTCTTGTGGCCTCCATGAGTACTGAATGCACAGACATACATTCAAGCAAAATAGCCATAAATATAAATGAAGTATTACATAAGTATAATAAATACAAATAGCAAAATATACATAAATATAAATGAAGTATTTTTTAAATGAATTTTTTTAAGGCCAGCTTCAGTGGGGTGTGCTTGTCATTCACAGCAGTTGCAGGGAGCCAGAGAGCCCTAAGGACTGTTGGCCATCTAACCTAGCAAAGCAAGCTCCAGGCCAGTGAGAGACCCTGTGTCCAGAAGGAGTGGACAGTGCCGAGGAAGAGCACTTGCGGTTTTTCTCTGGGCTGTACACATGCACGCATGCGCGCGCAAACACACACACACACACACACACACACACACACACACACACACACACACAGTCTCGGAGAGAGTTGATCACCAACATACTTATCCAGAATGATATGCCTCTGTAAAATTGGTTGTTCTTCTTGCAGACGTTGCAATGTTGATCATCTGGGTGGGGGTGGTGGTAGGTAGTTGTTTCTATCTGAGAAGTGACTTTTAAACAATAATTTTAAATGTGAAGGAAATTAAGCTTATAATTGTGTTCTTAGGATCAAAGTTCTGATCGTACCAGTCTTTCTTCAGTGGGAGCCCAGGATTCTGAATCTACCTCTTTGACAGATGAAGATGTCTGCCATGAGCTGGAAGGAGCCACTTCCTCCCAAGAAAGCAGTGCGGCTTCAGGGACCAAGGGGATTGATGTCAGCCGGGCCAGCCTGGGAAGCTCCGCCTCCTTAGAAGGTTCGCCCAGTTTCTGTGGTGCTGCCGATTGATTCATAGGGTCTTTCTTTCTTCGTGATTTGATTTTTTTTTTTTTAATCTTAAAAGATTTTCATGGCAAACGAACAAACAAAAATTGGGTGGGGGTGAGAGGGCAAAATCGGGGCCCTCTCAGACAGTCTGGCTCCTCTGCCATCCCACGTACTGTTTGCTTCTGCTCTTGAGGTAACCGCTTTTCTCACTTTTTATCGGCTCACTTGAAAATGTGGACACAGGCCCTTTTATGCATCTTTACTATTTTGAAACTCAAAAGGTATCAGGCGCATCATGACTGCCCCTCCCCCGTTTTCACAGTGGCTTAGCTCAGGGGTGGCCGGTTCAGGTCACTGCAAACACTGCCCACTGCCGGGCACTAAGTTTCCAGTTTGAACGATGGCTACATGTGCCATTGTTTTTTACTACCTCTATAATTCCCAATTTATCCTTGAAATGGTATTTCCAAGTTCCTTTGGCAGATGGCATGCTATTTTGCGTTTTTAGTACCTGCATGTAAGAATGCCTATTTTCCCGTGGTCTCATCAGTATGACAAACTATGTTGCTGCCAAGCCAGACAGCCTGAGTTGTAGCTCCAGCCCTTCACGGTGAAAGGAGGGCACTGACTTCACAGGCTCACCTCTGACCTCCACACGTGTGTTACATGTGAGCACTCACATGCTACACACCAGTACACACATACCACAGACACTCACGCACGCACATGCATGCATTGACTAAGCATGTTGACCGACTTCTGTGTTTGGCTGTGCGGAACATGTCTCAATTTTGTTTTTATATGTATTCTGTTATAGAAATGAGGTTGAAAATCTTAATGTGTGCCCTGTAGTTAGGTGAGCTAGTAGTCTACACCATTATTTTTTTTTTATTGAAAAAGATATTCTCAGATGGGGGGAGGTGGACACCTTTAATCCCAGCACTTGGGAGGCAGTGGTAGGCGGATCTCTGTGAGTTCAGTGCCAGCCTGGTGGACATAGTAAGTTCTAGAACAAGTAGGGCTGCCACACTGAGAAGCCCTGGCTCAAAATAAACAAACCACAAAACAAAAACAAACAAAGAAGGACAAGGAGGAAGGAAAAGGATGAGGATGATTTGGTTTCTCTCAGTCACCGTTGGCATTAGTAGAACAAGGTAGCATTTATCAGGATTTATGACAGGTGACTCTTAGATTGCTCCTCTTTGGTTTTCATGGTTTTCTCTTTATTTTTTCAATCAGGGTCCCTGTCAAAGTTTGCCTTACCTGGAAAGTCAGAGACGGCATCTTCTCTCAACACCAGTAATACCAATATCTTCCAGAACTATGCAATGGAGGTACTGTCTTCCTCGTGAGAGCGCCTGTATACACTGCTTTATAAAATTCACATTTCCCTAGTATTGATGGTTGTTGGTGGAGTGACTAATGTTGAATATGTATCCTCAGAAACTTCAGAAAGTGTACTGTCACATCCCAGGCTGCTGATACCTGCTGTTTTAGTTACTGACATCATGCTGGTTTTTTAGGGTAGTTTCATGCTTGGTGGCGATTTGTCAGCATATAAAAGCATTTTCATTTCCAACATTTATATTTATAGCTCGTTATACACACGTTCTCTTTGAATATTTATTGAATATTTATTTTGCATCATAACATGACCAATTCTGTTGTACAAACAAACTTGAAGCCAGTGAAGACACAATCTGACTTTGTTGCCGACTTTTCTCACTCCATCACTTTGAAGATTTCTCCTTTCCTTACAGTGAGAAAGTTACACTTTATACTTTAAAACTTTCCCTAGTTTTTCTGAAAAATATTGCTTCTGGATATTCTGTTAAATGTGGTTGCTATTTTGTACTAATTTACGTGAAGGGATTTGGGTTCTGCTGAAATACAGAGTGAGCACTGATGTGGAGTTTGTGTTTGTGCCGTCAGGGACTTATGTCCTGTGACCTGCAACAGCAGAGCATGCAGGCACACACTGGCTTTGTCATTGTGCACAGCATGTGGCCATATGTGCTCAGATCTTTTGATTATTGCCATGAAGTCTGTGAGATTTAGTGAGTTTCATAACTACACTGTGTTTTCATTTGTAACCTCTGCAGGTCAGCTGGCTTCATGGAATGTTCTCTTCCCTAGGTTCTGATCTCCAGTTGCTCTCGGTGTAGAACTTGCGACTGTCTTGTCCACGATGAGGAGATCATGGCTGGCTGGACAGCAGATGATTCAAATCTCAATACTACATGCCCATTTTGTGGCAATCTCTTCTTGCCCTTTCTGAATGTTGAAATCAGAGATTTAAGACGACCTGGAAGGTAACAGATCATGCCCCATTTTCCTTTCCACTTAGGGGTATTGTTTCCTAAAATACTTCTTTTTTCAAAATGTCTTTGATTCACATTCTAGGTATTTCTTGAAGACCAGCTCATCAACAGAAACTATGCACTGTGCATCTTCCTTCTCAAGTCAGACAAGGCAGTCTTGCATTTCAGCATCAGCCTCTGGTCTTGACACGTCTTCTCTCTCTGTTCAAGGGAATTTTGATCTAAATAAGTAAGTATGGCTGTGGAGAACTGTAACTACATGTATGATACATGTACATATGACACATGTACACATGTGAAGGAAAAGTTGACCATTTTAAGGTATAAGTTTCTGTGAAAATGTACATTCCTGTAATTAATCACTGAACGGTAGAGAACGGGTGATATTTAAGGATAGTCTGGTTATATAACAAGACACCACCTTGGATGGATGGACGGACGGATGGATGGGTGGATGGATGGGTGGATGGATGGGTGGATGGATGGATGGGTGGATGGATGGATGGATGGATGGATGGATGGATGGATGGATGGATGGATGGAGAGACAGATAGAGTCCTATGAGGAAAAACATTATCTTAAGTTTATTTGTTTAAGATTTTATTTATTTGTATTTTATATACATGGGTGTTTTGCCTGCATGCATGTTTGGAGACCAGAAGAGGGATTTAAGTCCTCTGAGTCTAGAAATAGAGATGGTTATGAACCACCACCTGGGTGCTACAAACTAAACCCAGGTCTTCTACAAGAGCAGCAAGTGCTCTTCATCCTGTCTCTAGCCCCTCATTATCTTAAGTCCTTATTCCTGACTAAAGTAGTGTTAAAGTGCTCTGGTGGCTAACTATTTAAGTCTAAATGTTTCTATGTTAAACTGTATGGACCTCAAAGGTAATAATATTGTTTACGTGTATTTTGTTTTTGTCTGTTTGCATATGTGCTTGTTTTGAGATGAGATCTTGTATAACCCTGATTGGCCTTTAACTTACTATGTAATTAAAAATGACCTTGAATTCCTTATCCTCCTGCCTCCACCTCCCAAGTTCTGCTGTTACAACTGTGCCACCATGCTCAGCTGTTTTACCAGTATCTAGAGATGAAAAAAAAAATCTGTAGTACCCTTGAAGTTTACTGTGACTAGCTTTTTCTCTATCTCTTCAGGAATTAATACCAGGTTCTATTTTAAAGTATTTAATTTTCTGTTTATGACTATATTTTTTTTAAAAGAAAGAAATGAACATGAAAAGTCAGTTGCATTTATAGCCAATAAGCAATTTAAAACTTAAGATACAATTTATAGTGGCATAAAAGTAGTATAAGAAAACTTTGGAGCTGATATAGAACTATAAAATTAAAAGCACATATAGTGATCCAACATAAGTAATCTATAGTAACGTTATTTCTCCACCAGTGAAACCACGCAGTTCAAGCCAGATTGGCGTGTATATAAAGGCAAGTTTATTGAAAACTTCTCTAGACCAAGTTCAGTGGTCCCAAGGAGTGAAGCCAGGGAAGTTGCCATGGGGAGGGAGACACAGGTGAGGGTGAAGAGAAAGAGAGAAAGCTTGCACACAGAGAGAGGGTGAGAGGGGCAGGATGAGGGCAAGGGGAGGGGAGGGAAGGGCAGAGGAAGGGAGAGGAGAAAGAGACCACAATGACTGGATTATATAGGAAAGAGCCTCGAGGGAGAGAAAGCCAGTTTCCTGGGATGGAAAGTTCAGGGTGGAGGGCAGGGTATGACAGGCAGGGACTGAGAGATGCTGGGGGCACCGGGAGGCCAGGTCCATTTTGGTGTGTGCAAGATGTACTTCAGCTGTTGTCCTGGGTCTGAATCCCAGCATATATTTAAATACAGAAACTTGACTCTTTTTTTTTTTTTTTTGGCAAAAGTGCCAGACTCACCATATGTAGCCAAATAGGTAAAGCCATGTTTCAGCTACATGTGCAGAAAAAGAAAACGCCTATGTAATACGGGCATGGTGATCACAGCCCACTTGGTCATAAATACTTAGACGTTAAAACCCAAAGCCTCTGTGTGCACTTCTCTCATATGTCCAATGTGTAATGTGTTTCTCTCTGTCTCTCTCTGCCTCTGTCTCTGCCTCTCTCTCTCTCTCTCTCTCTCTCTGCAACTCCTGAAAGAATGCATGCATATCTATTTTCTCTATAGCATTTATTAGGGGTCAGTCATGATGCTGTGTAAAATCTACTCAATAAACATTTTGAATAAATGAAATGAATCTTCAGAATTAAGAGTTTGTTTGGTCCAATTATCACCCTGCTTAAAATGTATCTTCTTTCTTAGTTGATGGCCGAGTAGCACATTTCCTTTGATCTATTTGGCTGTGTCCGCTCTGATCCTAAAAAGAGCCAACATGGTTCTCCTACATAAGGTGGGATGAGATAAGATAAGAAAGTCTAGGCACTGACAGGATTTCTTTCTTTTTTCTTTCTTTCTTTCTTCTTCTTCTTCTTTTTTTAATGTGCAAGCAAATCTAAACTGCAGGAAAATCCATGTGCCCGAAGCATCCAGATCCCTGCTCACAGGTCAAAGACTGTTGTGTCAAAATGCCCGTTGTTCCCAATGGCCAGAAGCATCAGCACATGTGGCCCCCTGGATAAGGACGATCCTGGAGGACAGAAGCTCGTTCCTACAGGCAGCCTGCCAGCCACTTTACAAGGGCCTACAGTATGTATTTCTGTGTTTTTCTTGTTTGTAAAGTGATTGTTTACACAGTTCTGTTCCCTTGGACCTAAAGAACATTCTCAGCTTTATATAAAACAATCATATTATTGTTCTATGTAATATAGAACAATTATATCACTGTCACAGAATCCTACTTCATGATACTGTCCTGTTACCTTTCCACCCACAGAAATCAGACTTTTTCATGTCCGTTTTCCATTTAGAATGAATGTGCATCCTCATTCTTATATTTGTCATGTGTTTTCTTCAACAGGATTCTTTAGGGTTAGAATGGCACCTGCCAAGTCCAGACCCTGTCACTGTCCCATACCTTAGTCCCTTGGTGGTGTGGAAGGAACTTGAGAGCTTACTGGAAAATGAAGGCGACCACGCAATAACAGTGGCAGACTTTGTGGACCATCATCCAATTGTGTTTTGGAACTTGGTGTGGTATTTTAGACGCCTCGACTTGCCCAGTAACCTGCCTGGATTGATTCTTTCTTCTGAACATTGTAACAAATATTCAAAGGTAAGAGAGTAAAGTCCAAAGAAGGTGAACCAATGCTGCCGTCATTGTCACAGTGTTTGCATCTGCCTCATGACACAACGTAAGGTTGACATCTTCACTACCATCAGAATCAGCACATAAGCAGACTGTCTTCAGTTGAATTTGCAGACTAGCAGTAATACAGTCAGGGTCTCAGCCTTCTCAGAATACCACAGAACGTGATGGAACCACAGAACGTGATGGAGTATTTGTCATCACTTGAGGAGTAATGTGGGAGTTACTCTTACATAAAGGTTTCTGAGTTAGTCTCCCCAATACTTTTTTCAGAAATAAGAAAGATTAGTACGTTTTAGGGGTGTCTAATTCATATTGTAAGCATGTATCCTCTTCTCTTTCTTCTCTTACTCTGAGTTTATTATGTTCATTTATTTATTTAACCCAGTTCTTTGGGGGGGAGAGGGGGGGCGGGAGGGTTCGAGACAGGGTTTCTCTGTGTAGTCCTGACTGTCCTGGAACTCACTCTGTAGACCAGGCTGACCTCGAACTCAGAAATCTGCCCACCTCTGCCTCCCAAATGCTGGGATTAAAGGCATGCGCCACCACCCGCCTGGCTTTAACTCAGTTCTTAAAACTAGTGCTGAGAGTCAAACCCAGGACTTCACATGTTAGTCAAGGACTGTATCACTGAGATCCATACTCCGCCGTTTTGTGTTCCCACTTCTGTGTGTCTGTGCGTGTGAGCACAGGTGCACACTGTGGTCCGGGGACAGCCTCAGGAGTCAGTGCCCCCTCCCACCTTGTTTGGAAACCTGGCCTTTTGGTGCTTCTTTGCTGAGGACTCCAGACTTGCCAGTCCACAAGATCCCAGGAATTTCCTTTTTCCACCTCCCATCTTGGGGCCACTGGGTTACAGACATTCACATTGCTGTGTCCAGCTTTTACAGAGGTTCTGGTGATTTGAACTCAGGTCCTCGCATTTGTGCACCAGGCACTTACCCCACTGAGGCAGCTACCCAGCACTGGGATGTTGTTTTATAAAGGTGTTCTTACCTGTTCTTATGCTGGACCACTAAAGTGCCGTCTCTAAGCTCAGGGACGTCCTGTCTGTCCCTTGTACATGCATGCCTGTGACTATGCATGTGCTTTTGATTTTTTTTTTCAGTACATTGTAGATGAGTGACAAAGATATTAATTTAGCCATAATTGTCTTGTCTAGGCAAGGATCTTGAACTGAGAAATAGTGAGTGGAGGGAACGGGCCTGCTGGATTTATTTCTTTGTGAAGCCATAGGCAGGGACAAGATTAGCCCTGTGTGGTATCCTTTCTCACTGGCCTCGCACCTTGTTCAGTCTGCTGCGTAGAGATCATTAGCCTCTCACCTCAGCAGGTCTTCCTTCAGTGGGTATCAAATGTGTAAAAATAGGATTTTCTCTTCTTTTTTCTCTCCTCTGTGTGTGTCTTTAAATTTTTTATGAGGCTTTGTACTTTCTAGTTTTATGTCAACTCGGCACAAGGTACAATCTTCTGAGAAGAGGGAATCTCCATTGTCAAATGCCTCCATCAGATTGGCTTTTGGGCAAGCCTGTAGTTTGTTTTCTTAATTAGTGGTAGAATGGGAGAGCCCAGCCCACTGTGGGTGGGGCCACTCCTGGGCAGGTGGTCCTGGGTGCTAGAAGAAAGCAGGCTGAGCAAGCCATGGGGAGCGAGCAGGAAACAGTGTTCCTGCATGGCTTCCTGCCTTGAGTTCCTGCCCTGACTTCCCTCAGTGATGGAGAGTAACCTGAGAGCTGTGAGCTGAGATGCCCGGTCCTCCCCAAGTTGCCTTTAGTCATGTTTTTTATCACAGCAATGGAAACCCTCAAATAGACTTTATAAAATATTTACAAAATTATATAAGGATCAATAATAAATTTTTATTTTACAACCCAGATTCCCCGCCACTGTATGTCTGAAGATAGCAAGTATGTTTTAATACAGATGTTATGGGACAACATGAAATTACATCAGGATCCAGGACAGCCCCTGTACATCCTCTGGAACGCCCACAGTAAGTGCTGTTACAGAGAGCTGACTTCAGTAGCGTCGTCTCTGCGAGCTTTAAAGAGCCTCTGCTGTGTACTGACTGCATCTCTGTGCCTTCTGTCTTCCAGGTCACAACCGAACCCTTCTGTTTGAGAGTGAGTGTTCACCGGCTGCTAGCGGGGCTTCTATGGAGCATGGCCCCTGGCTCCCTGTGGGAGGGCTGCTCTGTCTGTGGTGAAAGGCTTGCCCATGTTTCATGCAGTTCAGCTTGAAGAGCGTTGCTTGTCCCAGTCTCTTCTGTCCTTATTTTTTGTTTCCATCCCTGGCTGCTGATGGAGACTTTCCTTTGGGAGCTGTGTGAAGGAAAACTATTTTAAAGTTTTATGTTTAAGGCCACAAAACTCTGCAGACCTATTTTTATCATTAATTGTCTAATTTTCCTGTTCTGCTTCTTTCATTTTTAAACTTCTGTTTCTTTATCTATTGCCCTTGATTTATTTTTAATGATCTGTAACTTCTTTAACAGCTGCTAGCTGATGTTTAATGTATTCTCCCGTTTACAGAGAACATGTCCTTCCCTTTTACAGCTCAGAAGTATCCAATGGTCCATTTGTTACAAAAAAGTGATAACTCCTTTAACCAGGAACTGTTGAAAAGCATGGTGAAAAGCATTAAAATGAACGATGTCTATGGGCCCATGAGTCAGATTTTAGAGACACTGAATAAATGCCCGCACTTTAAAAGACAGCGGTAAGTCTCTCCTCAGACGAGGGGGTTGTTTCTCTCATGGGAAGCCTCCTGTTTGCTTTACTGTTTTATGCTACTCTCTTCCTATGTAGCATAAAAGGGGTTGTAGACAACACAGGAGCTCCAAGGATTCTAACCTTTTCTCCGTGTCTTTTTGCCCACAGGAGTTTATATAGAGAAATATTATTTCTCTCACTTGTGGCACTGGGAAGAGAAAACATTGATATAGGTAACTTGATGTCATAAATAACATAGTTTATTGTGCAAACTACAAAAACTGTACAAAACACAACATACAGCATATTGTAGATTTTAAAGAGTTTTCATTGGCGGTCTGCATTATATCTTTGCATTAACTTGTTAGAAAAATTAATCTTTCACCTTTAGCAACTCTTTAAGATGGATTATTTTAAAATGATTGTTATGTGTTTATCTGTTTGTAGATTTGTGCATGTGAGCGCAAGTGCGTGGCAATAGAGTCATGCTGGTGTGTAGTGGGCATGCGTGCATGCTAGTGTGTAGTGAGCATGCGTGCATGCTGGTGTGTAGTGGGCATGCGTGCATGCTGGTGTGTAGTGGGCATGTGTGCTATATAACTGGTTACTCAGTCAGACCCTGTATCTGATATATATGTCATATATCATATATCTGATAAAAGCATAATATTCAGTATAAAGAACTTTTTATTTAAAATTTCAAGATTTTGTACATACATGCAATGTAGCTCCAGCCCCTCTCTCTAGTCCTTTCTGTCTCCTGAAGATATGTTCCTTCCAATTTTATATCTTTTTTTTATAACATACCAAGTCTAATTAATGTGCTTATATATTCAGGGGGCTTATGGTCATATAGTATGACATGGGCAAAAATTCATTTATAACTTAACAACAACAATCCAATTTAAAACTTGGCAAAGGATTTGACCATTTATTTCTCCGACAAGAGATATACAGATTGACCAAAAAGCACAAGAGAAGATGTTCAGTATCTTTATTCATGTATTAAGTGCAAATCAAAAAAATAAATAACAAAAGTAGTTATTACTTCACTACTTGTAGAATACATATCAATAGAAAAACAGAAAAGAACAAGTGTGGGAAAGGACGTAGAGAAATTGGGTCCATGTACATTACTGGTGGGATGTAAACTGACATGGCTGACAGAGGCAGTTCTGTGTGTCACCAAAGGTTAACACGGGTTCTTGCATCTACACAGACGCCTGGGGTTACAGCTTACACTCGGGCTTCTACAGAAAACATTTGTGACAGCCCCAGTAACCAAAGTAGGGGACAGTCCGAGTGGAGAGATGAAATGTGGCATATTTCTGATGGAATATTATCCACGGGTTGAAGCTGATGAGCTAAACACGGTGGATGTGCTAACACTTGGGGGCTGAGGCCAGAGGGTCACAAAGTTAATCAAGACTGGATATGAATCTGAAAGTGAAAGCTGCCAAAAGAAAAACAATGAAAAGACAGTGAGCTCCAACTCGCAGCATGTACAGTCTTGAATATACTCAGCAAAAGGAACCACACAGGAAGTCATGTGCTGTATGTTTGAAGTGTGTGAAGTGTCCAGATAGAAAATAGATTTGTGGTTTCCAGTGCCTAGGAGAAGGGAATGAGTGGGAAATTGCTGCCGACTGCTCTTGAGGGTTTTGGCGTGATGAAATATTACGCCAAAATTATTATTATGGAATTAGAGAGTGGTGATGCTCATACAATCTTGTGGATATACAAAAGGCAAAGCAATGAAAAACAACCACGCTCGGTTTGACTGAGTTACAATTTGGTGAACTGTGCATATGGAAAGTATATCTCAAATTTACATAGCTTCTCTGACCGAAAAAGAATAGTCGTGAAATATTTAAGGAAGTATTCATTAGTTGTCTTTCCCTTGTAGAAGCGCTTATCACTATAGCGTGACCAGTGCACACAAGAGCTAGGAACGTCAGAAGAATCAGAAGGACCAAACAGAGCCTAGAAAGAGGCATTGATATCTGTGGGGAAATACCTAATAAAACTGGCTGGGAACAGCAGAATGTTACATGAGTTTCGATCACTGAAGCCACTGGGGAGGACACTAGAACCTGAGGAAGGTGAAGAATGTGTTCTTTGAGCAAGGCCTTTTAACTAATTAGACAGAAAGGGTGTTGCAACCCGAGCTGCCCCATGTTGGGGGCCAAAATGTCGGGGATCGCTCTATCAAATGTTGGAACCCGCACTGCCAAAAGCCTTGGGCTCGTACTGCCCCAAACTGCTCCGGTCCAAGGGTCAGGGTTCAGCAAGAGAGAGAGTGAGGATGGACTCGAAGAATGGAGACCAGACAGAGTGTGATTCAATCCCGTTTATTCTTCAGTCTCTCTTCTTCTCTCCAAGTCCCTAGTTCCAAGTCCTTAGTTCCTAGTACCAAGTCTCAGGTCCTAATCCTAGTTCCAGCTGTAATAAGTCTTAAGTCCTAATCCCAGTTCTAAGTTGCTAGTCTCTTTCCCAGTTCCAAGATCCAAGTTCTTTGTCTCAAGTCTCAAGTACAAGTGTCTAATTCCTAGTTGCCTGTCTCGAGTCTCAAGTGCCTACTACTTTCTTCTGTCTGCCTCTAGCCTTTTATATGTCTCACTTCTAAGCCATGCCTTTAAGTCACACCCTTAGGTCTTATCTCTAAATCATACCTTTAAGTCACAGCTTTAAGTCTCACACACCCAAGGGAAGATCCTGGGTATCTAAAACAAGATGCTATCAGAGTGTGCTCAGCTGTTGTAGGCTATTGTAATCAAGTCTCTTGTCAGGGTATATGGCTCAAGATGGCTGCAAGGATGATAGCCGCCTTCTGTCAGCTCCCCACAAAAGGGTACCGAGAAACAGCTCTCGGCTTGCTTTTACCGTCCCTTTATTTTCTACCCAGTAGAACCCCAGAGCATATGCAGACTTTACTCTTGCCCTCTGCCCAGGGGCATTTCATCAAACGTCCAAAGGAGACTGTACTTGGTTGTGTTGTTGGCTGTCATCCTACACGAGTCTCCACTGTGCACATTTCATAAGGCAATATGGGTGTCTTCCTCTCCCCACAGCAGAATTATGAGACCTGAGTAAAATCCCGGCATAACTCACAGCTCATTTGTGTCTCTACGGCTTGTTTAAAATGAACTGAACCTTTGGTACAGGCCTGTAATCCCAGCCACCCAAGAGGCTCAGGCAGGAAGATCACAAGTTCAAGACCTGCCTTGTCTTCAAAGTCAGTCCCAGCTAGTCTGGAAAATGCAGAATAAAATTGTCTCAGAATAAAAAGTTTAAGAAGGGCTAGGGGTGTGGCTAAGTGTCACAGAATTTGCTTATCATGTAGAAGGTCCTAGGTTCAACCTCCAGTGCTGCCGAAATGATAGAATAACAGTAATAGTTATAAAACCACAGGCTTTTAATAGGAATGCCACCTGTTTGCTATGAGAAAGAAGGAAAAGTCACTTCAGGGTGATATCAGAAGATATTTGGCTGTACATGATGACACATGCTTATAATCCTAGTCCTCAGAAGGCTGAGGTAGGTAGGTTGCTATTGAGTTACAAGCCAGCTGGGCACACAGTAGCTGTAAGGCCAGCCTATGCTACAGTGAAAGACAGTATCTGAAAAAAATTAAAATATTAAAATCTACACTGGCCCTTCCAAGTCCCCACAGTAGGAAACTTAGATAAAAACACATAAATTCCAGGTAGAACTAAAATTTTAACGTAAAAAATTAAATCTTAAAAGAAAATGTGATCCATTTTTTTCTCTTAAGCTTGTTTTGTTGGGGAAATCACCATGATTTTTTTCTCTTTCTCGGTGTTAAACAAGGGCTTCAACCAAGGCGGGCGAGCGCCCACCACACTCTGTTCCCAGCACTCGCTCCTTGTTCTTCTTCAACTTGTACTGAAGCTCGGGCAGGCCTTGCACGATCGTCTTTCCCCGCCTCCCCAGTGCCTTGACTGCTGGACTGTGACAGGCATTGTTCACTGCCTGCTCTTAAACTGTGTGACTGACCATGAAAGCAAATTGCAGGAAGTGTGTGTGGTATTTAGTGGTCTTCAGCACTGACGCTTGATCAAAGTTGTTCTGGGCTACCTAGTCCATGCTTAGTACTCTAGGGCTCCCCTCCTGCAGGTTCTAAGTCCCTGAACCTGTGGGTCTCAGAAGCACCCTGACGATGCATTCCTGGCCCCCAATCGTGTGGTTTTGTTATAGCAATTTGACTATTGTCAATATCAGACATGAACTTTTTGTTTTATTTCTTAATAATATTTTACAGATGCATTTGACAAAGAATACAAGATGGCTTACGATCGTCTCACACCAAGTCAAGTCAAGAGTACACATAACTGTGACAGGCCACCAAGCACAGGCGTGATGGAATGCCGGAAAACCTTTGGAGAACCTTATCTTTAAGACGTGTGAATATGTTCACATTCAGTATATATTGTATAGTCAGTGTACAAAGTAACACTTTTAGACTCTAAACTCCACTTTTTGAGAATGCATTTGTAAATTGGAAAGTTCAGGTGGCTTTGTACAGAATGCATTTGTGGGACAACAGTGACAGACAGGGAGAGAGCCACTTCCCATTTATTTCTTTTTTTTATCACCCTGTGAAGTAATTAAGTACTCTGTGATGAGGAAGTCTCTTTTAAAAATTGGTTACCACAAAATGAGGCTGTCTTATGGTTTCTCTTAGAAGAGGCAGGTAGAAAATCACGTATGGAGTGTAAGCAGAGACGTCAGATCAGAGCGTGTCCTGCTTTCATGGACTGTTCATGGACTGTTCATGCTTTCACCATGAAGTTCTATTATACATATTTTAAATTGTTTATAGTAAGTTGATATTTTTTTAATTTTTAAATTTAATATAGCAAACTTAAAATGAATTTAAACTTATGAAACAAGTGTTTATTTTCTTTGTGTCTGCTTTTTGAAGTAATTTGCACAGCTGCAGATCTCTGTGTATATCTACCTATATTTTTTTTATTACTTGAGAGGAAGAATTTTAACTCGTCAGTGCTATCGTCCGTGCCCTTGGATTGCACACTAGCTCCCCTGAATCTGACTGGTGAGAGGGACTGAGGGAAACAGGCTGAGCCCTGTGCACAGTGCCAGACAAGGCGCCTGTGCCATGTTCTCCAGTCTCCTCCACTACGAAGATGTGAAAGTACCCATGGAAAATAGCTCACAATGCAAACATCAACGTAAATCTCAATATGCTATATGAAACCTTACATAGGGGAATGATTGACAACTGACTCTTCCAAAGTTTACCCAAAATACTGGGTATGAAACAGATTGCACTATAAAATATGTATCTGAAATATGGTTTAATGGGGTATTCTGTTAATAATATATATAGAAAGAGAATCAAAGTATTTTTGAAAGCAGAAAAATAGTAACCGTCTAAAAGTGCATCCAGAGAGAATTTCCCATATTGAGGGACTTAGTTTTTCAATAAGCTTCAGGATCTGAAGTTCATGGAATTTAAAATGTAAGCTATATATAATCAGACAATAAACTCAATGTTTAAACACCAGGAGTAGTAAATTGACTTAAAACACATTTTTTTAGTTATATTATTTCTAAAATCACTTTCTTTGAATAATTTCTCATAAGGAAAAAGCATCCTTTGATCTCCAGAATTAATTATTCATGTATTTTCAGTGTATGTGTATACATCTGCAAAGGTTGTCATTCGTAAAGGAAGGCTAGCCATTTTAAAAAGAAGAGGAAAAGGGAGGTGGTCCCAGATTTGGTGTTTAAAGCAAGCAGTCTACGATGCTTGACCAGGAGATATCTTACGAGCCCCGAGACTCAACCAGTTCAGCCGCAGAAAAGCTGCCTTTCGGTCCCCGCCACCCCTGAGTAGCCAGGCTGAAGCGAAGCGGTGCGCAGCTTTTGCCTTCTGGCAGGTTGTGGAGAGAGCGTAAAATGTGAATCCTGAGTTCAGTCGGTTTGAGGCTGAACTTACTTACTTGAAAACACTGGTGCTATGCGCGCGTATACCTACCGCTCCGGTCGATCACGCGGCCTCCCTGGCTGCTGCTTTCCATCCTCAGAGCCACTGAGAAGTGTCTTCCGTCTCTCCGGTGGAGAGGAGGTCCTTGGCACTGGTGGTGAACATGCCCTCTAACAGGATTTGGGGTCTCCTCTGTGCTTGCTTCTTCCTTCCCTTACAGTTTGCACGGCTGCCTCCAGTTTCTGTGATGCAAACTGTGCGATTTGTTGGTTTCAAATGTCTGACAAGCACAGAGAGGCGAAGCTGGTCCTTCATAGTCACCGGAAAGCTGAGCGTGATTTCCCGCCCTTGCCCTGAGTTGTGTTCTCTGTCTATGAATAAAGTTGTCATTTTCCTGCTTTTAATCCCCAGGAATATTATTGTACGAAGATAATTTAAAAAAAAAAAAAAAAAAAAAAAAAAAAAAACCCTAAACATGGACTGGGACTCAGTCAGCCAGTCAGCCCTGCTCCAAAGAAAAGTAAAATAAGGATCATCTTTTGAAACAATTTAATACAAGCTGTTTTTCAGTTTTGTTTTGTTTTTTTTTTTTTTTTATTTACCATACATTTTGGGAAATTACGGCCAATAGCGTTGGAAAGTGGTGTCCTTGCCTTCCGCTTTTTATTTTCCGTTCTTAGTTTTGCCTATGTCTAAATTGTTGGAAATAAACCATGCTCTTGCAATATAGTTGAAGACCCATGAGGTTTGAATGTTACTCTGTGTATGTACATACTACTTTAAATATTCAACATTTCCCTCCTGTTGCCAGATGTCTCCATATGTAGCTATTCATCTTCTGGTTTTGTTTCCCTTTCTATAGTTTTCTAACTTTTAAACCCCCGAAACTATCAACTTATCTTACTATAAGGTTGTCTAGTATGTCTTCCCATTTTTTGTACATAGAGAAATGACCCTGAAAATGTTGGTTCAGCATTTTAGGCAATAAATACTTATTTTTACTTCATACTGATAATTATTATTTATTGGTGCAACTAACAAGCATTATCTATTCCTATATATAACTTGCACTGCACTTTAACTCACAGAAGAGAAATACTTCTTTTAAAAATGGGCAACAGTTCAGCCTTATTTTATCTCCTCCACCATAGTTTACAAACTGCTTTTAGGCACCGCGTGTCGGAGTGAGAAGAGAAGAGCGAGCAGCCCCGGAGGCCATGGCTTGTGAGATCTTAGTGTGCTCACCCTGTTTAGATCCAGCACAACACTCTGTGTGAACACCAGCAGCTGCCTGCCTTCATGGATGCCAACATCCTCGGGACTTTCAGTCTTATCACCCCTCATACTACCTTCCTTTGCGAGCCCCAACGAAAGCACATTTGTTGGTGACACTGTTTGCTGAGAAGCAGGGCACTTGTCTGTATAGGAATCGTTGAGTCTGATGTCTGTGTATATGCTCACACTGACAGACTTCTGGGGAAACTCCTACTGTCCACAGTTGCTTCCTTTAGATGGCTTCCCCTTGAAGTAAGAGTTTTTTCCAAATGAGTTTTGTTTACTGTAGCAACTGGTGGGACTAGTCTATAAAGGAAAAATGTCAAGTTCTACTCACTAGTCACAGTAAAGGACCTGAAGCCCAGAAGCACAGCTTTGGTTGGGCAGGCTAACTTAGGCATGGATATCCTCCTAGGCTCTAGTGACCCCCTAAGAATGGGCATGCCTCATAGGAACCAGTCCCAGAACACCAACAGGCTATGCCTCCAGGTAAGGACAACCAATTATTTCAATCTATCTACCAACCTGTACTTTGAATATAAATTCTATTTCCTGTCTCTTCAGAACTCATTTGTTAAATAAATGAGAATTCTGCTATAGACAGTGTTGTTTAAAAGAAAATAATTTTTCAGATCTGTTGGTAACTACAATATAATTTATGTTTAAAACACATACGGTAGCTATTTTTAAACATACCAATTTTCAAATAAGTATTTTCATTTATTATATAAAGTTTTAACCCATTTAACCAGGAAGTCCTTCATAGTGTTAGAAATATCTATTGCAAGGACATCAAGGAACTGAAAGTGCAGGAAGAAGGAAAGGACACCCTGTAGCCACCAGTTCACGCCCCTGCCTGTGACAGCTCAGACTTCCAGACTCAGAGAATGAGGTGGAATCTGCTTCACGTAATTCCATAGCAAAGGAAGGGCCATCTCGGCATTATCTTGGCATATTAGCACACTAGCTTATCTGTTTTTAAAGGGCACGCTTTTATAAATGGCTTTACAAATATATATCACAAATTTAATTGGTTCTTTTAGAAGTTACACAAATTGAGGCTTGAGAGGTCCTCAGTTAAGAGCGCTTACTGCTGTTCTGGAGGACCTGAGTTCAGACTCCGTGTCCACATCAGGTGGCACCCTCCCCAGCTCCAGGAGATCAAACACCGTCTTCTGACTTCTGCAGGTGCGAGGACATGTGTGAGCACACACACATACTCACACATTGGCATACATGCAACCACATGTTTGCAAACACACACAACATTGTAAGAGATATAACCCGGTGGTCCTGGCTTTAACTAGCATAGTTGTTCTCAACCTGTGGGTCGTGACCCTTTTGGGGGTCAAACAAACGTTTCACAAGGGTCACCTAAAACCATTGGAGAACACAGATACTTACATTGCAATTTCAAACAGCAGCAAAATTATGAAGTAGCAATGAAAATAATTTTATGCTTGAGAGTCACCACAATCTATTAAAGGGTCATAGCATTAGGGAGAACCACTACCCTAATGTAACAGGGCCCTAGGTTTAATCTCCAGTATTTGAGGATGGAGATATATATATCTCCATGTGGAGATATATATATCTCCATATATATATATGCCTCAATCAGAGGCTGGGGAGCTTGCTCAGTGATTAGAACTCTTCCTGCTTTCCCAGATGACTCAAATTCAGTTCTCAGCACCCATATGAGGAGGCTCACATCTGCCTGTAAAGAATCTGCTCACTCTTCTGACCTTTATAGGCACCTACATACATCTGGCAAACACTCAGAAGCACACATATATGTAAGTAAAAAAAAAAAATTAAAGTTAACACATTTTCTGTGCCCTTGAAGTATTTTCTTGCCCCAGTGAATCCCCACTCATCTGTCAAAACCCAGCTTTTCTTTTCTTCTTTAAAATGTATGTACTTATCTATTTTAAACGTAGGAGTGTTCTGCCCACTCACCTTCATGCTGGAAGAGGGCACTGGATCCCATTACAGATGGTTGTGAGCCACCATGTGGTTGCCGGGAATTGAACTCAGGACCTCTGGAAGAGCAGACAGTGCTCTTAACTGCTGAGCCATCTCCCCAAGCTGTTTTACTTGCCTTTTCCTGTCACAGCATGAAGAGATTGGAGCCATTTTATAGGCAAAGGAAAAAGCAAAAATTCTGATGCTTGGGGAAAAGATGTAAGGTCATTCTTGTTCGTTTTAATCAATAAATGGTTTTGTAATTGTGGAATATCTCACTCCCCACCACCCAAGTCTCATTAGACCTTTGGCTGTTGGCAAGGTGACATCCTTGAGGCAAGCTGAAGCTGGCTGCTGGCAACAGGTTGGCATCCAACATTTTGGTGTTAGCCTCTCCTTTCCACAGGATTGTCCTTTCCTATGGCCTGTGGAGGCCCCACAGAAAAGTAGCACCAGGAAGAAGAATAATTGAGAATATGAACTCTTTGCACAGCAAGCACGAGGACTGAGTTTGATCCCCACCAGGCTCATAAAAGGCAGGTGCCTATAATTTCAGTGTCACAGAGGCAGAGAAGTGAGCTCTGGGTATGGCTGACTAGGCCTGTCTAGCTTAATCGTTGAGTTTCAGGCTCAATGAGAGATCCCATCTCAAAAAGTAGAAAGTGAGGAAGGAAGACACCCAGTGCCTACCTGCACATTTGCAAACACACACAAACACGCACAGGCATGTACGCACACAGTGTGGAATTTGAACATACTATATTCTTTATCAGTCTTCTCTTGAGCTTTCTGACCAGATGACCTAAAGATGGGGTGACTGCATCCATGTTTATAAAATAAAATACTGGCGGACCCAAAGTTTTCATTGAAATTTAATAAAAGTTACTTCCAAAAAAAATGGGAATTTTGAAGAAGTACAGTCCATCTTAAGAGATGAATAGTTGAATACCTCCACCCTCCAACAGTACACTGATCCATTGCTTTCTTTCCCATCCGCCCCGCTATCTTCTCGAAGGCTACCACACCACTCCTGGTGTCTATGACGTCATTTGCAGCGTAATCTGCAGACACTTACGTTCCTTGTGCTCTGAAGCCAAAGACATGAGAATTGTATTTCTAATAGTCTCCTCAGCTTGATCCTAGTAAAAGCAGCGGCCAAAGGTATTTAATATGGAAGCATATGGAACTTCATAAAAATATTTAACCATGACTTTTTTTTTAAGTGTCCTTTGTGACCTTGAAAATAGATACTCATCCAGGCTTAGTGGCCAGCCTTTTAATCCCAGCAACCAGGAGGCAGGGGCAGGAAGGTCTGGGAACCCAAGGTCAGCCTGGTCTGCATGGTGGACAGTACTCCTTCCTTTCTTGCCATGTCATCACTGCGCTAAGCACTTTTGAGATTTCTCCTTTGTAAACTGTCTTAAGACCCACTGATAAACTTGCAGTCTTATCTAGGTTGGCATACAAGCATAGCACTGCGTCCTAGATCTCCTCCTGTCTAAGTCAGATTTGGCCTTCTGCAAATGCATCCCTTTGGCTCTTTAGTGACAGTCGTCATTCCTAGGCAAGAAACTGCCCAAGAGCAGCAGGGCAGCTGTGACAGAATGTCACAGAATGTGACAGAATGATCCTTTAAAGTGACCACTGATGGAGACAAGCAAATGTGGATTTTCCAGTAAGCGCGTATGTTTAAATAGCCCTAAGAGGAGTTTTCTTTCTCAAAACTCTGCCTCCAATTCAAACCAAATTACAGTCTTTCATTCCCTAGGCTGCTTTCTGTCTTAATTTCATCCTTTTCAGAAATGCAACAATAAAAGCTGTTAGCTTCCTTTTAACACAGAAAACACCAGCATGCATTTTTACAAGACTGCGGGGTAGAATGATAAATCTATTCCTGCCCCCGCCCCCCCCCCAAGCCTGCACTTCTTAAACTCATTAACTGAACTCACAATGACAGCAAACCTGATGTGGCTTCACAATTGCACCAGGAGGAATAGCACGTGGCAGTGAGTGTTTAGGGCAGTGTTCGGGAGAACAAGCCTTGGACACCTGCATGCCGCACCATGGCTCTTCAGGAGTGACCAGGGGATGGTGAGCAAGGATGCTTGTCCTATTTCTGCCATCCCAGCCTTAACCCCAGGTCGCATACAGGAAGCCCTCTGGCTGCATGACAGTTGGCTTGCCTGAGTGGCAGGAACTCTCCCTTCCAAGGTAACATTCTGAGTCCACCAGAAGCTGCAGGTGTTTGCAAAGAGAAGCTTCAGTCATGATGACAGTCAGTTCTGAGGGTCTAAACTGCCCAGTTCACATTCCTGATTGTGTTTTATTATTTGATTGGTATGGTAAGAGGGACAGTAACTTCTGTCATGGTCTTCTGCTCTATGTCCACCTTGACCATCAGTGGCTGGATCAGACAGATACAGGACAGGATATGATTCGATCTTCTAACATCACACTGATTACCAAGAACACAAAGTAAAGAAGGAACATCGTGAAGCCCAGGATCTTGTTCATCCTCCATTTACACAATGCGATCGAGGAGATTACAAACAGAAGCATGAGAAACAGCAAGACGATCGCACAAAACAGGCCGTTGCTGCTGACAGGAACAGGCTGCAGGGCATTGACGAGAGAGAAGAGAAGCCAAGGGGCAGGCAAGCTGCAAAAGAAAAACAGCATGAACCATGGCCATGCTTGGAATGCCTCTGGGTGCTTGATTAGGGTGATTCGTTAATACCTCTGGGTGCTTGATTAGGGTAATTAGTGTCTTAAGGTTCTCACAGAACTTGTTTTCACACTCAGAGGATAAAGCAGAAATTATTAAATCACTGACGAGGAAATGTGGGTTAGAGAAACAGAAGTTCTCGGCAGAGGGCTCAAAGCTTGTCACTGAGAGCCTAGGTTAAGACAGGCGGTCTGAGCTGAGCATGTTAGCATAGCACTAGGCTCTGAGGCAGAGGAGCCTCAGTCTGAGTCTAGCCTGGACCAGTAAAACTGAGTCTGATACGGTCACCCCCATCTCCATCCCAACCCCACTCCCATCCCCAGCCCCACCTCCATCCTCACTCTCACCTCCATCCCCACCCCCACCCCAATGTTTATGGACATACACAGGACTAACCCTACTCAACATGGGACTAGTTTTTTAGTTTTTATGATTAAGGTTTGCCTCAGGATAAATTTTCTTCAGTGATCAGATCTTTCTGATACCTACACCACCCACTGCCTCTCCTTAATTCATTCTCTCTCTTCTCTCTCTCTCTCTCTCTCTCTCTCTCTCTCTCTCTCTCTCTCTCTCTCTCTCTCCTCTCTAAGCAAAATAACCAAGTACAAGACCAGGTAAATGAAACTGGCCCAGGTGCTCTGATGGTCCTTGAAGATTAGGGGCAGGGAGGGAGTGGTTAAACAGAGTGGGGGCGGTGGGATAGCTCTTGTTTCTACAAAAGTTCCTGTTCTTCTGAGCTATCAGGAGCCCACATAGGAAGGAAAAGAAGTGGCATGGCCCCTCCAGTCCCTGCTCTACCTCCTTGAAGGGCAGTATTCTCTTGTATTAAGAAATAGAATGAATGAATGGACCTCACATCCCGGTCAGTTAATTTAAGGCTGTGGTGAGTGGAGGGAGGATGCTTCATTGCCTCCTAAGGACAAATGCCCTTTTGGTGCATCTATAATGAATGAAGAAGAAAGCTGTAGGACCATGAAAGACAGACTGGTTTCTGGTTGAGCACTGGCTGGAAACTGCCAGAGACCCCCCTCCCCCAGGTGATCCTGAGGGATCCCAGGTGGGACACAGGTGACCCTAAGGGATGACATGCATTTTGCCACACTCCCAAACTCCAGGCTCCTGACACGAGGCCACAGACCTCCATAGAGTGGGATCCTTCAGTCATGTAGGACAACGCCCTCTAGCCCCTCCACAGGTAGAGGTCATGACTACAGGCCATGGAGCCTCAAGACAGATCTCCATATTAACGAGATACTTAAAGGCCAGAGGGGCGTAGCCAATTAAACATTTCTTCCCAGACCCTCCTCCTTGCAAAAGGTATTCACCCTGAGGAAATCGGGTTATAATTTTTATCTACTTTCCACCATGACAATAAATATCTTAACTTAAGGCCATGGACTGTTTCTCTTCTTGGGGTCTGCCATGGGGAGCAGTGGAGCAGCTCTTCATCCACAGAGCCACCGCCTGATCTCCCGCAGAAGAACTCTCTGCATTCCCAGCCACACAGGCAAGTGAGACTCTCATCCCCACAGGACACAGCCGGAGCTCATCTCTCCCCCTCTCCCCCTCTCCCCCTCTCCCCCTCTCCCCCTCTCCCCCTCTCCCCCTCTCCCCCCTCCCCCTCTCCCCCCCTCCCCCTCTCCCCCTCTCTTCCTCTCCCCCTCTCCTTTCCCCTCCCCTCCCCCTCTACTTCCTCCCCCCTCCCCCTCCCCCCTCTCCCTTTTGGCTATGGGCAAATACAGCACATATGCCCCCACTTGGTTCTCAGCCCTTTTGTAGCCCCCCAGCGGTGTCTGGGGGCCCTAGAGCCTGAGAACCAACCAGTCCCCGGCCACCTTTTGGCCTAAGGACTCCCAAGCCAAGAACTCTGGATCCCACTCCCCACCCCCCACCCCCCACCCCCGGGACCTCACCAGCATGGGGAGAACACAGTCAACTTCCCGGGCCTCTGCCTCTCTGAGCAGCAGTTCTAGCCCCTGGGGGTGGGGGGAGGTGCGGGACCCACACATCAACCCACGCATGCTACAACCCAACAGAAAGCCAGCCAACTAAGCCAATGCAGTGTCTAGTTATTCTGAATATGCCTTGGAAAGTAACATTACCACTCACCCCACTGTGATATCAAAGATGTTACTGCCCACTGAGCTTGACACGGCCATGTCTCCCAGGCCTTTCCGGGCAACGATCACACTGGTGATAAGGTCAGGGATCGAAGTGCCTGCTGCTAAGATTGTCAAACCCATAATCTCTTCAGAAATCCCGATGGTTTCGCCAACCTGGTAAAACGACGACAGTGATGAGACCATGGCAACCCGGGTGGAGAACCAGAGTTCCCAGCACCAGTGACACACTACTTTATAATCAAAGGCTCTGAACACGCCCTCTGCAGGAGAGGAATGAGGATGGGATGGGTGATAAAGAGCCAGGCCCCTGCCCCAGGCTGCAGGGAACTATACAGCTCTTCGCTGAGGGCACTAAAAGTCTAATTAATGATACCAACTCTAAATGCCCAAAGAACTGCCCCTCCAATAGTCTGCTCCATCAACATTTCTTTCCTGGACATGTAAGCCATGCTGTGCACTGGGAGCTAAGCCAGGCTGAAGATAGAAGCTCAGACAGTACTGCCCATTTGTTTAGCCTAGAGAAAAGCCAGAGGTTACGGCTGTGTGCTAAGTTCTAATTCTGAGCAGAACACAGAATCTTGTGGTCCTCAGGCAGAGGAAGCCTGGCAGGATGCAGGCAAGCTGACTCAGTGAGGAAAAGGATTTCACCAGTCTGGGAGGCAGGCCAGCCTGGTCCACAGGAATCCCAATGTGAAGGGTCTCCTGTGCCATGATATAGTTGAATACCAGTTAGGACAGGAGAGCACGATCTACAAGCATTTGATGAGATGAAAGTCTACTTTGTGAACAGCGTGGGAGCCGCAGCCACACTGGATCTTGATAGTCCTGGATCCTGGAGACACATCTTAGATGACAAACACCAGGACCTGCTGGTGGAAGACAGAGCTACTGCCCCACTCACCTGGTGAGCCCACCACACCATGAGGTATGAGAACATGGCTATCCAGATGATGGATCCCAGGAAGGTGATGACAAAAAACTTCCTGGACTCCTGCAGGGGTTGCAAAGGGCAGAGAAATAAGTTACAGAGGCTACTGGACTTTGGCCCTTCACTGAGGGAACCCCAAAATGTGACGAGGTCTAATGGCTGAGTGGCAGAGAGCCAATCGGTAAGAAGAGATGTGGGGGAGCCTGGCTTGTCAGACAGGCGTTCTGCAAGACCAGGCCAGAGAGAGCCATGGACTTGCTCTAGAGTCACACCCAGCTCAGTACTTGAATTTGGCTTTTGCACCTTCTTCTGCCCCATTCCTCTCCTGACCTTACGTGGATTTTATTATTTCCCTACAGAGAGAACGACTGTGGAGAAACTAGCGATTATCAACCCGGGTTTTCAGACTACCTCTATGAACTCCAGATGGCATGCAAGGCCATCATTCCCAAACTGCAATCAGAATACTGAGATTGGAATCCAAGAGGGACTGATTCACACTGCTTAATGGTGGCAGGCGTAGGGCACACCTGAGGTCTCCAGCTCCTGACTCACATACAGTGCATCGTCCCCTGCAGAGCCACAGTCCCACCCCACATCCTCATGGTGAAGTCCATCCGGCTAGATTCCTCAGCCTTCTACGTAAAGGCCTCGTAGCCTCTCTCAGGATGGGCAGCCTGAGATGCAGCTAAATGCTCTCACCTGCCTCCGTACATCAGGTACCGTCAGCCACAGTGGGAACACGATGGGCAGGAGAAAGAGGTAGATGGCCTGCTTCTGCCTGCTCTCAGGCCACTCCAGGGACAGAGGCTCCTCACTTTCCTCCTCTTCCTCCTCCTCTTCCTCCTCCTCTTCCTCTTCCTCCTCCTCCTCTTCCTCCTCTTCATCCTCCTCTTCCTCACTGTCCCCTGCATCACTCCCCCCTCCACCGTCTGCACCTTTCTCACCTTGATCTTCAGCATTGGCTTCCATTTCACCCTCACTATCTTTCACCTCAGTGCCGTCTTCATGGGCTTCACCTTGCCCTTCATGATCAACTTTTCCTTCTGCCTCAGTTTCTTCTTCTTGCCCATCTTCTTTCCTTTCTGTCTTAGTTTTCCCTTCTTCATCTTCTTTTCCTTCCACCTCGGCTTCCCTTTCACCCTCTTCACCTGTCATCTCTCCTCCGTGTTCAGCTTCGTCCACATCTTCCTACAACCCAAAGACAAGCGGATTAATGGCCGGCAGCAGCTCTGCCTGATTCTCATCCCACTTGCTCCCTGTTTTGATTGTGTTGCTGTCAGACAGCATCTGAACGGTTAAATATCCAGAGGAGAAAACTGGCCCAGCAAACCTCCCATCATGCCATGCCTGCCCAGAGTTTGAAGTCAGTATCTGTATCAAAGCCCTGCCACTGCATAGTTTATTCTTTGGAGACATATCCAACATGCCTAAGTGCTCTGCTACAGGACAGCTCCTCCATGACTTGAAGATTTCTAGGTCCTTCAGCTTCCTGTATGCCATGGCGTAAAGGCAGGCACAGCTAGATGAATTTGCTCTAGTTAGCCATACCATGAATGGAGCATCCAGAATGGAGCACAGAACCTATACACGCTGGAACAAGACTATCTCCTCCCTTGTCCAGGCTTCCACATTGCCTAGTATGGCCTGATGCTTTGTCAGACACAACACCTTGCTAAGTCTACTGAACTCCCAGACTCTTATGTGTATAAGATGATGACATATGCACCTATTTGTCGCACATTCTTACACGTCGGACACAATTGTAAATGACATCATCATCATAATAATAATAGTACTAGCTGCATTTCATGGACCCATCAATACACAGAATTGTACCCATCTTACTAGTGGAGAAACTAGGGTAGAGGAAATTGCCCGTGGTCCACAGTTTGTATATGATGGCATTGGGATTTGAACATCTGTAGTTCAATTCTCAACCTCTTGACCACCAAGCTAACATCTCGGGTCTAAAGAAGCTTCTAGCTTCCAAACTTGCTGTCTTGGGGATCTTATTAGGAACGCAGATTTCTGGCTTTACCTGTATCAGCTGACTTAGCCCCTCTGAGACGGAAGAGATTGTCTGTAGCCCACATGCTTGTCCTCTTACACACTAGAAGTCACTAATTCTGATGGCCCCCGATCTGAAATGACCTGCAACATACTAGTCTATTCCCTTAAGCACGTTTTTCTTTAGTTTTTTTTTTTTGAGATAGCGTCTCTCTGTGCAGCCCTGGCAGATTTGAAACTTGGTATGAAGACCAGGGAGGGTGGCCTTGAACTCATAGAGATATGCCTGTGTCTGCCTCTTGGGTGCTGGGATTAAATGCACGTTCCATCATTCCCGGCCTACCTGGAAATTTTTAAAGCCAGGATGCTGGAGGACCTGCCCTAGGGATGCTGACCCAATGGCTAGGCAGGAAACAACTTTTTAAAGTTTTCCCACATTCTCCTAATATGGAACTGGAGTTGAGGATCAGATGAAGAAGCAAGGCATTACTCTCTGGAGATGTCTGAGCTTTGAATCAGCAACGAGGAGTGAAAAGATGTGTTTGCAGTCACTCCTGCCTCCCTCCTCTGCCCCCCCCCACACACACACACAAGAGCAGGTGTCCTGAGATGGTGGTTCATAAAAGTCATTAGGTATGAGACCACCCAGCTGTACCACCTTCCCTGGCTCCCAAAATAGTTATCTTGGGCTCTTATTAGGAATGCATGCCTAGCAGCCCAGGAGAACAGCGACTCCCTTCTGTGTTGCAGTGAAGGCATCCCATCTTTCCCAGGATCACAGCTGCCTGGTTATGTACAAGATCCCTGGCCTGTGATTTAGGTTGAGCAGATTCTAAGACTGGGAACTAGTCACTGGTTGATCCCTGTGGACTGGAAAGCTAGAGTGGTAGTTTAGGGTTGAAGCCAGTCATAGCATCTGCACACAGAGAAAGCAGGGAGGAAGGGCAGCAGAGTCACAGGAGCCTTCTTGGGCTCCTACCTGGCTCCTTCTGTAGCTCAGCTCTATTTCCTGGGCTGAGGTTCCAGATGCTTCTGCATCCTCTCATTCCTTTCCCATAAGTTGGCCATAATGGGCCTGCTTGGTGCTCACATACCAGAAGACACCTAAGAGACTTTGCATGAGAGAAAAGTGTGCCTCTGGGTGCTGAGTAGGAGAAGCAGGGCTAGAACTTGCAAACTTAACGTCTGTTTATTGCCAGTCACTCAACCTGTATTGAACGCATCATGTACCAGGCAGGATGTTTCCCTCTGCAATGGAGGCTGAGGTGGCTCAGTCTTGGATGCTGCCTTCAGGAACCTCACCATCTGGTAGGGGAGCTAGGTGAGGCTCAGAAAGCAGGAAGCAGCTGTGGAAGCCCCATGTCAGGTGCAAAGTCCCGTGAGCATCTGGATTCTGGTGCATCGGAAAAGCCTCATAGACAAGGGAACTTTCTACCCATACCAGGCCACGTAAGGCTATCTAGGAATGGAGAGAGAAGGACTCTGGAAAGAGGGAACCATGTGAGCAAGACCCATAGTAGAAAAGCATGGGTATAAAATAAGCTTGGCCAGAGAGTGCTGGGAGAAGATGCTCTCAAGGCAAAGGGGTGCTGAGTCGTAGGACGCTACTGATGAGGAGAGCACAGAGCCATGAAGGCCCCTTACCCAGCAGCACTCTTCCTGTGCTTCAAGCCACTGTCTGGGACAGTCTGGTCTCAGTCTCAGGTTGCTTGGCTGACACACTAACAATTCCTTATGTTCTTCTAGCATGTGGCTGTGATACGCTCTGAGACATGTATTATCTCACGCCGGGGTGTTGCTGTGAGCTTTCTGGGTCTGGAAAGTGTGTGTGTGTGGTTTTTTTTTTAATGACTTCAGAAAAGGGGCATGGTTCACCCCACAGGGATAAACAGGATTTCAGGCCTTTGAATATTTGAATTATTTGGCCAGAAAGCCTTTCCTTGGCCTCTGAAATTCCCCCCAGCTGTGAGGAGGCCGAGAGCCTACCTGGCAGCCTGGATCCTCCTCCTGATCTCCCTTGGCGACTGGAGCAGGGGCTGGAGTGACCTTGACCGCATGGAGCTCGGCTGGCTCCTCCTCTTAAAGGACAAACATGGGTTAGGAGAGAGCTGAGCAGGTTCTGGGAACAGCTGCAGAGACAGGCAGGAGAGACTACTGGGCATTTGGCATGAGGGGCTCAGGAGGCTTTGGGAAGCTGGGAACTGCGCTTGCCCTGGCCCCAGAATATGTTAGGGATGAGAGGACATCTGGGAAACATTGCCCTACATTCACAGGCATTTCCTGGAATCATGGCCAGAGATGCTGGAACTACTTGGGTTAATGGAGCAGGGAGGGCTGGTCCTTTGAAAAGTATCTCACTGAGTTCAAAGGCAAACTGCTCTGAGGCCATGGGTCAGGACTGTGGAGAACAGGGCCTTGGAAAACATGACATGCTCAGGTTAGCTGTGGGGTGACAGCCATGAGGCCATGGATCAGGACTGTGGAGAGCAGGGCCTTGGAAAACATGAAATACTCAGGTTAGCTGTGGGGTGACAGCCTCTTGGCTGTGTGGTTTTGGACAATTCACTTCATCTCTCCAAACCCTGGTTTCCTTGGCTATGGAATAGAGAGAATGACTCTCCATGGGTTGCTGAGTGAGCCAGGTAAACCTGGTTTGCAGAGCCTATGAGTCAATGCTGTCCCTGCTTGCTAGGCTTCTGTCTCTGGGCTCCAGGTCACCTTCCCTCAGCAAGCCTGCTCATGTCAGACCAGTCACTAGCAATAAAGTCCTTGTGTAGAAGAAATACAGTCTCACTTGGGATGAGAGTTAGGGAAGAAGATGTGGGAACTACTGGATGCTCCCCTGGCCTTCCCTTGCCTGCCTCATCTGAGGAGAAGCAGAAGGAAGCTACCAGGAACCTGTCACAGGAAAATCACCAAAGGAAAAGCCTCAGTGTCTGCTCTGCACCGGCTACTACAGGAGCAGGGGCAGTGGCAGGAGAAACCTGGCCAGTGGCCAGCCTGGCCATCCTCTCACCGTTTTGGCTGCTTTCTGCTTTGGTCTGGGAGAAGACTCTGGCTTCCTGATTCAAACTCTCCTGCTTGTCCTTGGAGGGGCGGGCTGCGAAGGAGAAAGGAAGACATCTTATCTGGGGCCGCAGGGGCTGCTCAACATACCTTTCAGTTAGGACGCTGCAGTGCCTGATGCTGACAGGGCTGGGAAGGCTGGCCTAGGCCTGTGGTGTCTGGGTCTGATCTCACGAGGCCTATGCCTGGTGCCCCATCTGTAAACTTGACTGAGTCCCCATGCCATCACTAACTGGCTATGACCTTGGGCAAGTTGCTCCCCGCATTTCCTCTCTGATAAACATATGGCTGTTTGGGACCAGCCTGCAGGACGAATTTCCTTTATGACTTCAAGCAATGGCTCATTTGAGACCTCTGACTCAAATTCAGTAGGAGAGTCGCTGCCAGGATCAGTCAGCGATGTCCATGATGGCCAGGAAGAGGAGATCTGATGGCAGAGGACCATTTTTGCCATCTTGGACTAGAGGTGTGGTAAGGTCCCTTTTAGCTTACTCTTCACAAACTACTAGAAGTCAGAACAGCATATTCTGTGCAGGCTGCTCCAGGGGTCTGCTGCCCCTGAGCCTTCCCTTCCTGCAGAAAGCAGAGAGGGATCAAGCCTTGGCCATACCCTTTGGATTCTAGACACCCAGATTCCAAGTGGGGTCACATTTTACTGGGACAGATTTTACTGGAGACCTCTAGAGCGGCAAGCACAGAATAGCCGCCCTGATGTCCAGGCAAGAAAAATAATAGAGAGAGCCCCTGTCTCCCTCCATGACTATGTGCCATGCAACGTGTAAAAGACTTCCCATGGGTAACACTGAGGTAGAGAAGGAAGAGAGATGGACAGAGAGGGGGGAGTTTAGGTGGTCCCCCTGTCAGCTGTAAGGCATGAGGTTGGGGAAGGGCAGGCAGGGCAATGTACAAATGAGCATGTGAAATAATGGTCACATGGTTCCTCTTCTGAATGCAAGCCAGCTCTGTCCATGGATACTGGACAGAGGATACTGTGTGTCCCCTGCAAATGACAACACCATGATGCACCCAGAGCCCTGACTTGAGGATGCACGAGTCAGGGATGCTTGACCCCAGCAGCGTCTCAACCTCACCATCCGGCACACATGCTGGGGCCTGAGGACGTGGGTGTGAGTCTTAGCCTGACCAGGTGCGCTATAGTGATGACCCAGCTGGCCGGTTCCAGCTGGCCGGTTCCTCTGCCTCTCCATCCCTCAGACACTTCAGCTGTAAAAAAGCCTTCCTGGGCTTGTAGTTGTAGATGATTGGTGGATTTATGCAGGACTGTATTTAAAACAGCCCCTAGATGTCACTGTGTTACTTGTTGGCTGTAAGGATGGCGGTGGACTGATAGCTGTAGTGGCCAGCAGCTATCCACTGAGGGAACAGAGCTACGGAGAAAATGGCCAGCGTTCTAGAGGGTTTGCATTGGAAGAGACCCTGAAGATCATATAATGGGGGAGGGCGTTCAGGCAAGGATGCCAAGAAGAAGCAGTTTGGGAAGCTGGGTGAAATGAAGCCCTGCGTAGCTCCGGGATGGGCAGGAAAGAGAAGGACAGTCCTGGCATTTCCTCCTTGCTACCTGTGCCCTAAACCCTCAGAGTTGTTCTGCTACTGCTGCTGCTGTCTTGGCAGTAAGTTTATTTGCAGAGTCACTGCTATGGCCCCTCTGGTCCCTCAAGGTGTTCTGGTACCCAGCTGGTCTTCCTGGAGTGTCCAGGACTTCAGAACAACTCTGCCACCTAGATCCAGAATGCACTGATCAACTGCTGTAGCATCCTGCTTAACAGAGGACCGCCATAATCAAAGAAAGACAAGCTGGGCTCCCCACCCTGGGCCTGGCACATCTGTTGACTGCTGGCTGGAGGGACACCACTTGGCCTGGGCTCTCATTTCCCAGGTCACTGCCAGATGTCTCCTCCATTGCTGCTCGCTCCCACACATCTGACTGAGAACACAAGAGAAACATGGAGTCGAGGGAGGAAAACACTACCCTAGCTGGGGAGGTGAGAGTTCACAGGACAGGGATCATCTCTTGTGGGGAAAGCTGGGTCTGGGAAGTTCCACTGGGGAAGGGTGGAAACACCTGGATAGCCACTGGACTCCAGCTAGGAAACAGCCATCTGGGGTGGCTTGGGAACAAAGGCCTGGGGGAATCTAGACCTCCTGAGCAGAGTCACTGGCAAATGACCAGACTCCAGCTGCATCCCAGGACACACCTGCAGTAATTCACTGGCCTATGGCTTATTGTACCCACAGTCCATATAACAGGTCTTGGCTGAGACAACAGTCACAACAGTGCCCTGGCACTGTTCCCTCAAGTGCCCTGTCCCCACCCAGCATGGCTGGATCATCTCCTTAGTGCCAATCTCCTCTGACCTCGGCCTGGCCCGAGCATCACATAATCCTGTTAGGACAAGCAGGCCAGCTGGCAGCTGATGCTCGCAGAGGTGGCTGGGTCTGGGGCCCCTACAGTCCATGCAGAAGTTCTTTGTTTTCAGGAATTGGCTAAAATCAGTGGTTCTGCTGGGAGTGGCTAGGCATGACCTAGAAAGCCAGGTAAGGTCCACCCCAGTCTTCAGTACCCGAGGCTGCCCCCATCTGCTTATTCCTTAGAGTACTGTTCATTTGGGGCTGGTTGCCATGTTGCCCAAGCTCGCCTTGAAGAATTTCTAAGAGAGATTTCACTTATTTTCGACACGTCTTTTTCTAGTACAATATACTTTTAAACACAATGCCCCTTAATGTGTCTGAAGGGGTAGGTCAGGGCCTTATGAAATTCTGAGATCCTAGAATGTGCCCCTTAACCAGAGAGGCCACCCAGGGGTCTTCCTGGGGCTCATTCTTGCCATATTGCTTTCCTGTCTAACTACACGCCCTGGCTTTGCCCAAAACTAGCTTTTTCCCAGTGAGCCTCCTACTTGGGCCCAGTTCTGCACCAGAGACCCAGAAAAGGTGGGTCCAAAGGGATCAGGAGAGTTCCTGAGAGGCAGTCAGTAGAGTGTAAGAGACGTGGGGTAGCACTCTGGGGAAGCAAGCAGGAAGACTTGTGAGGTATGGGACCCTCCACTGCTGCTATTTTGTCAAGTTCAACTCCAGCGCCTTAGACACTGCATTTACCCTGTGCACTGATCCTGAAGTGCTGTGACAGATCCTGAGCTGTCCTTTAGGATTCCTGGCTGAAGTGAAAGGAGGGAGAGCCAGCTTCCTAGGACTGCAGAGTTGAAGCCAAAGCAGAGGGAGATGCCAGAGGGCAATGGAGGTGTCCCCTGAACCATCCCTGTGGGACACTAAATCTGTCCCAGCACAGATCCAAATGGGCCATGGTATTTGTGTCTTGGCTGTAGATAAAGCCCTTCATTTTACAGACAGGGACACTGAGGCAGAGAAACAGTAGAGTATTATGTAAGGACCCCAGCCGCCATGTCCCATGTAGCTCTGCCTTGGTGAGCCCAGCCCTTACATCTTCTCTGTCTTCCACTCTCTTCTCTGATAACTGTCCTCTCATCCCAGCCCACTGTCACTAGCATTTGCAAGTCCCAAATTCTCTCCAGTATCAGGAGGGGAGGCCTGGCACGGGGAAGACAGGCAGATGTGAGGGGGCGTTGCTTACCTTCCCCCAGGGGGTCCAGACTGTGGAGCATGAGGTGGTAGATGGTGCTCCTGATGATGCTGTTGTGCAGCGAGGCAGAGCTGCTCTCTCGGGTCAGCACAGATGGGAGCTGAACAAGGGGAGAGCCAGACAGGCCTCAGTGGGTCCCTGCCCAGAGGTCTCCCTGCAGGAGAGCCTCCCCTCTGACCTACCTCCTTCCCACAGAGACCTGAGAGAGAGCGGCATCTTTAGCCCCGCGCCTCTGCTTCCTCTGCTTCCAATTCTCTCTAGTCCTCCCTTTGATTCTTCAGAAACAAGCTCCTTCTGCACCCTACATGAGTCCCACAATCTCCACAGGAAGCAGGCCACCAGGATCAGTGGTACCATGTTTTTGTTTTTGTTTTTTTGTTTTTTTGTTTTTTTGAGACAGGGTTTCTCTGTGTAGCCCTGGCTGTCCTGGAACTCACTCTGTAGACCAGGCTGGCCTCGAACTCAGAAATTCTGCCTCACCCTCATCCAGGCAGGCTGCTGTGTCATGCACAGCCCTTTATAGTCCACACAGCGAGCCTGATTGTGTAAGCAGTGCTAGGATCTCCATCTACAGAAAGGACGGACAGGCAAAGGGAGGTGATATAGCCAAGGCCAAGCAGGGAGTCAAATTAGCAACCTAGGTCTACTGATGGGGAGCCCACTTTGACTTTACCTCCTGAACTTTGAAGATTTCTATCTTCAAAGGCACCAAAGTAGGCACACCTGTACTGCACACAGCATGACACACACCTACACAAAGCGACACACTGAAACACTGTAAGAGTGCCCTTTCCTCCTTCCCTATCTTGCTCCAGTTGAACTCTTCTGCCACCCAGTGGCTGTGGCTATTACAATGGATATAGGAGGTTTCAGCCCCACTGCCCCCACACCCCTCACCTCTGCCTCCTTTCAAAGTCCCCATAACTCCCTCTGGTGCCTTAAGCCAGTCTTTCAGAAACCTTAGGCCCTGCCCCCTAGTTCCTCAGCTCTGGATATGCTGAAGCAATCAGTAACAGAGCTTCTCTCAGTCAACACTGGGATTGGAGAGCAGGACTTGAGTCTTGTAAATATGGAATCTGAGGCTGTACAGGAGTCCTGGGACACTGACTGTCTGGGATGGATGTTAAGAGTTTAGTTCCCAAACTAACCTCATCACACAGCCTGCTCCTTCCTGGGACACCCTGGTAGCTCCCAGGAGCCTCCCAGGCCTCCCTGAGTTGAGCAGATTGCACAGCATCAGGACCTCAGCAACCTGGTGTTCAGGCATGTGCTGAGACCCTGCAATATCCCTGCTCACACCAGGACGCTGCATTGCCCCCGCTGGGTGAGCGTCACACATCACCCACCTTCAGCTTCTTGTCCTGTTGTTCGGTTTCCTCAATGGCACCATTACTGGGCTGCAGAGGGGAACAGAGGTCAAGATCATGTCACGGAGAGACCTTGCCTTTTCAGCTCTACCTGTCCTTCCTGTCCTTCTCCTTAGAGAAGCTGCTACTGCGACCCAGAAACACCTCAGGGGTTAATCTCTCCTCAGAAAATGTGTTTCAACATGCCCACCACCTTTTGTCTCAAATGTGTCACCTGCCTGGACAGAACATCCCAGGCTCCTCCCCCTTCCCCCCTTCCCATTCCCCCTTCTCTTCCTCTTCCTCTTCCTCCTCCTCCCATTTCCCCTGCTTCAGATCTCTATTTAAATGTCACCATCCTCTGTGCATCTCTTTTTAAATTCATTTATTGTGGATACAATCTTCTGCCTGCCTATATGCCTGCACACCAGAAGGGGGAGCTAGATCTCATTATAGATGGTTACTGGGAATTGAACTCAGGACCTCCGGAAGAGCAGCCTGTGCTCTTAACCTCTGAGCCATCTCTCCAGCCCCCTCTTACAGACGCCTATTCTTTTCTGTTCTAGCATTTTCCCCAATTTCTTTGCATGTGAGCAGACATGATAGAGATGGGGTATTGATAGATTCACCTCATCGATTTCTACTCTTCTCCCCTGTTCACGCCCTTTCCCTCTGCCCAAGATGCGTGGTCTCGCTGTTTAGCCCCGCCTCGCCTTGAGCGCGGAGTTACAAGCTTATACAACTCTCAGCCATTTCTCTTTTTTTGTTTGTTTTTGTTTTGTTTTGTTTTGTTTTGTTTTGTTTTTCGAGACAGGGTTTCTCTGTGTAGCCCTGGCTGTCCTGGAACTCACTCTGTAGACCAGGCTGGCCTCGAACTCAAAAATCCACCTGCCTCCGCCTTCCAAGTGCTGGGATTAAAGGCTTGTGCCACCACCGCCCGGCTCAGCCATTTCTTTCTTTCTTTTTTTAATAACTATATTTTGTTTATTATTGTTGCTTTGTGTGGGGGCATGTGTGTGTGTGTGTGTGTGTGTGTGTGTGTGTGTGTGTGTGTGTGTGTAAGTACGAAGACAGCTTTGCGGAGTTGATTCTCTTTCCGCTTTTTAGGAGTTTCAGGAATCAAACTCAGAACAACAGACTTTTATGTCAATCTTTTTTTTTCTTTTCTAGAAATAAAAAAGGTTTGTGTAATATGAATGAGTGTTTTTGCCTTCATGTGTGTATCTGCACCATGTGGGTGTCTTGTGCTCAAGGAAGTCAGAAAGGGGTGTTGGACCCCTGGGACTGGATGGAGAAGTGTCTGTCAGCATATTCCTCTGTCTGCCTTGCGGCCCATACCAGTGAGCCAGCAGGCCTGGGCTCAGGCTGCTCAGCCCGGCCTCCACTCTCCTGCCTCCAGACCCACAAAGCCTCTTTTGGCTCTTTCAGGTTTATTCTTCACCCCTCAGGCACAGTGACTTTCAAAAGCATCATTCATATTGTCTCCTCCTCTATGTACTAGAACCCCACTGTCCCCCAGAAAGAGAGAGAGGGAGAGAGAGAGAGAGAGAGAGAGAGAGAGAGAGAGAGAGAGAGAGAGAGAGCCTCCTGCTGCTTATCTACTGTGTAGCACTGGCTGGCCTGGAACACAGAGATCTGCCGGCCTCTGCCTCCCAAATGCTGGGATAAAGGGCATGTGCCACCGCACCCAGCCCGTGACTCATTTTAATAACCTGCTTTTTATTTTGAGAGAGCCCTGGCAGTCCTGAAACTCACTCTGTAGACCAGGCTGGCCTCAAACTCATGGAGATCCATCTGACTAGCTCCTGAGTGCTGGGACGAAAGGGCATGTGCCACTGCCACCACCCAGCTAAATAACGTATGTAAGCCCAGTGCCTCTCCACAGCCAAACTTTGTTGTTGTTACTCTGTATCAAACTCTTAGATCAAATGTAACAGACAAGTGGTCTGTCTACCACTGAGCCTTCTCCGCAGTCCTCCAGGTGTGCCCTCGCAATGCAATGCAAAGAGGTTGAACTGGTTTGTTTGTTTGTTTGTTTGTTTGTTTTTGGTTTTTTTGTTTGTTTTTGAATACTGAGTGCTCAGTGGACATTTTACACTCCCTCATCTGCACTCATTTCAAGTGCTTGGCTGCTGGAGCTGGGGACCAGCTCTGCACAGCGCAGCTGCAGTGTCTTTCCTCACAGATGGCTCCTGTTCCCCTGGTCCAACCTCAGCACAGGATGGCAAGACCACACTCCTTCAGGGCAGCCTCCTACATCCGGATCTACCAGGCCTCCCTGACCATCTGCAGTACGAAGTCCCTCAACACTTGCCTACACATTTCCACACGATGCTGTAACTATTGGCTTTGACTCCTCCATCTTCCCCACCAACTTTTTGTGTAGCTGATAAGGCTTAGGTTACAGGGCCTCTCTCCCTTTACATGCCTAATTTTGTAGAAGTGGTTTTATATTCTCCTTCTTAATAAGTATCAGGTACCACAAAGGCTGGACCAACTCCAGTTCCCCCACTAAGCTGAGCTCCAGGAGAGCCAGAACGTGTTTGGTTTGTCATCCTATCACAGACCTGACAGGCCGCAAGCATGACAGGGTCCTTTGCAGCCTGCTCTTTCTTTCTCGTCTCAGAGCTTTGGTCTTCCCTTGACTATGACATTTGTTATCGACCCACAAATTCACACTTCACACTCAGACCTGTTGCCCCATCTTCAGGCTTCTGTGTGCAACCCCCTCCTGGGCAAGCATAGAGGAGCCCAGACTCACCACTTCCAAGCAGAGTTCCTGAGTTTCCTGAAACAATTTCCATTTTCCCTCCAGGCTTCTCTTTCTTTGTGGCTGGATCACTCTCTGCTTGTGCCAAAAAGCTGAACACCATCCTAGATTTCTCCCGCCCTCCCTCCTCACTGCCAAGTTCAGACGATGTCTTCTTCAGAACATCTCCACGGATGGACAGCTGTGTGCATGTGTGTGTCTGTGCGTGTGTGTGATGCAGGTTCACTTGCCTTGGTGTCAGTAGCCTGCATTCGATTGTGGTCCAGACCTTGTTGATGGAAAGTTCCAGAAATAAACAAATTGTATGGCATTCTGAATAGCTTGATGCACTCTCACGATGTCCCCACCCATCCTGCCTGGGATGTGACTCATCTGTGCTCAGTGTGACCACGGTATATTTGCTACCCACTCCACCAGTCACTTAATAGTTATCTTAGTTATCAGACCACCCTCATTTTGCAGTGTTAGTACTCAAACAACCCTTATCATTTAATAGGGGCTTGAAAGTACAAACACAATGATTACTTAAATTTTAGCTGTGCCGAAGAGAAGACCTATAAAGCAAACATTATAAATTTTAGATCTGTCCAGTAGAGATCATGACATGCATCCTTTGTGGATAAAATGAGACTACGGTGTGCATGCGTGTGCATGTATGTGCACACACGCATACACAGCCGGACAACTGGGTGTTCCAAACAGCTCCCGGTCAGGCTTGTTGCTACCCCTTCCGTTACTGTGCACCTATAATTCATTCTCTACACAGCAGTTTGGAGAGGACCTCTGAAACAGGACTCGGATCCTCTCTTCCTGTGCCTCAAATGAAACCCAAACCCAGTATCCAATTCCTAGGCACTCTATCCTCCCCAGTGATGCCCTGTACCAGTCTCCCTGCCTTGACCACTAAGGGCTCTAATGTATCTAGTCTTTCCAGTGCTGGGCCTTTGAGAGTGGCACTCCTCCTTCCTGCAGAAATGCTTGCCCAGTTCTATCCTGAAGCCCACTCTTTAGCCTCCCCTGTCTCCCCTCATGGAGGGTCCCCTCTACTCTGTCCCCATGAGTTTCCCTGGCAGTAACTCCTCACGCTCTGAAATCCCTTTATTAGCCTCCGCTCTCATTTCTATTCCCCGTCGCTAAACACTTGCTTGTTGGGTTTATTCTCTAATTAGTTCAGGTGGCAGAGCTGCTCTTCGTATAGCGCCATGAATATTACTTCGATATTTAATCTCATCATGTTCCATGGGAGAAAATATCACTGTGCCTGAAACGCCTCTACAGGCACACATATCCATGGAAACAACAAGCGGTTGGAAACAACAAGCTTGTGTGGATGTTTGTGCCGTGCTGTTAACATTTGTTGCTTGTGTCATCTGCTGGTACTGCCTGTTTGGGGAACTCTAAAACTTCATCCAGTTATCCGAGGAAAGGCGTGCACTAGGCAAGCACTCGACCACTGAGCTGCAGCCCTGGGCTGAAGAAAAAGGATTCAAAGACTAAGAATTCAGCTGGGATTAGTGTTGGAGGCCAGTGTGAGCTGTAAGAGGGGGAGGGGGAGGGGGAGGGGGAGCAGGAGGGGGAGGGGGAGGGGGGAGAGAGAGAGTCAGAGACAGAGACAGACAGAGAGAAGGAGGGGAGGGAGGGAGGGAGAGAGACAGAGACAGACAGAGAGAGGAAGAGAGAGAGAGGGAGAGACAGACAGAGAGAGGGAGAGAGAAACAGAGAGACAGACAGACAGAGACAGACAGAGAGACAGAGAGAGGGAGGGAGGGAGAGTGACAGACAGACAGAGAGAGGGAGGGAGGGAAAGAGACAGACAGAGAGAGAGACAGAGAGAGGAAGGGAAAGAGAGGGAGAGACGGGCAGAGAGAGAGAGAGAGAGAGAGAGAGAGAGAGAGAGAGAGTGTGTCTACCTTATTCTGACAATTAGAAGGACATCAAGGACTAGTTAATCAGTTAAAGGACATCCCTCAGCCCAGTCAAGACGAGCTCTCTTAGGGCACAGTAGCTTCTCTGGAACCAACATGAATGGGACCCACAGACGTAGGAAGGGCCAAGATGGCTGTTTTCTATCCATAGGCTCCCATCTCTACAGCAAGCAGCTGGCGGTACAGGCCACTGCTATGACCCTTCAAGACAAATATCAACCCTGACAAGAGATGGGAAGATCATTCTCTGCAGACATGCCTGCTTTGCCTGGGTGTGTCTTGCTGGTTGAATATGAAGATTCCTAGTGGGGAGAAAACACGCCACAGTGTGTTCAGGACCAAGTGCCAGGCGTTTCCTCAGAGTCTCACCTCCTGAGGAATTCTTTGGTGCAGAGTGTAGGGATGGATTTCTGTAAGAACTCATATCCTTATACCCCCTTTGCTCTTGGCACTCTGTAGGGCTGCTCTTCTGACCATGGCTGGTCCTTTCTGGCTAAGCTCCTCACTCCACGTGCCATGAAGGGTCTGTCACCCTTGGATGCCAGTGAGTTCTCTGTACAGTGTTGGCTCTCTGTGAGTATACATGGCTAAAGCAGTCCAGAGATTTGTAATCCGGGGCCAGAAACAATATATACAGAGCTTCAACACCCAATCTAAAGCTTTCGAGAGAGCTAGATGAGACTGTTGACAGCCATGCAGACATTTACCGTTGCCACCCTGGGGATCGTAAAAGGCGCCTTAGACCAGCAGATGTGGCACTGCTGCCTTAAATGTCATAAGAGACACTCTAGAATAGTATCTGTGGGCTGCTGAGATGGCTCAGAGAGTAAAGTCTCATGACCTGAGATTTATCACCTAGGACTCACATGATAAAGAACCAACTCCTCTGATCTCCACATATGTACTGTGGCATATGAAAGCATGTAACACACACACTAAATAGACATAAAGATGTAAAAACTAAAGATATATGTGTATAAATGGATAGGGATATAGATAGGTATATAAATATATAGGTATATAGATATATAGGTATATAGGTATATGGATATATAGGTGTATGGGTATATGGGTATATGGGCATATGGGCATATGGGCATATGGGTATATGGGTATATGGGTATATGGATATATAGGTATATGGGTATATAGGTATATGGGTATATGGGTATATGGGTAAATGGGTAAATGGGTAAATGGGTATATGGGTATATGGGTATATGGGTATATGGGTATATAGGTATATGGATATATAGGTACATAGGTATATAGGTATATGGATATATGGATAATAGGTATACAGATGTATAAATGTATAGATTAGATATATAGATATACATATGATCAATACTAAATCATTTCTTTCTAGAAATAGTCTTAAACATGTTTTATTAGAATCACAGCTCCTAAGAAACTCCTTCACTCTGATTCTAAGTGCTGGGAACAGAACCTAACATAAAATGATCACCCAGCTCAGAAACCTGGCCACACCTGTTGGATGAAAGTTCAAGGCCTTCCAGTGGGAAAACACCTGCACATAACCACGAGGCTGCCCCTAGTTACTCACTGTGTAGCTATTTACTTCCTAGCTACAGGGATGGCATCGGGCTGTGAACGAGAGGTGTGGCACAGCTAGCAGAGCAGAGGGTTTTTATTGCCTGGCTTTAGCAGAGTCCGCTGACGCCTGTGCTGTCTCACCCCATTCACGGCCACTGAAGGCCTGCGAGAACAGCAACATGATTTGTGCCTGCCACACAGGATTCTCTTCCTCGATGTTAACTGTATCCCTCACGCAGCCTTTCACCCAGGTACTTAATTAAGAAACAGTTTGTAGAGTTCCTTGGCTTGCCAATGGATCAGGGGATAGTTAACAGGGCAGCTAAGTTAAAACCCAAATACACTGACTCAACTGTCATCACTATCACTGTGTGACTTCGGTCAGGTTAAGTGCCCACTCTGAGCCTCTGTCTCATCATATGTGAGAAAGGAATAACAGTCTAGTTTTGTAGCATTGAATAAGAAATGGTTGCAGGGCAGTCGTGCACAACTTTAATCCCAGCACTCAGCAAACAGAAGCAGGTAGATCTCTAAATTCAAGGCCAGCAGCCTGGTCTACAGAGTGAGTTCCAGGACAGCCAGGATTACATAGAGAAACCCTGTCTCAAAAAAAAAAAAAAAGAAAGAAAGAAAGAAAGAAAGAAAGGAAGGAAGGAAGGAAGAAAGAATACAAAAGAAAGAGGAAAGGGAGAGGGAGAGAGGGAGGAGGGAGGAAGAGAGCGGGATTGAAAAGGCTCCCGCACATGGAATGGACCCCTCACAGTATGGATTCTCTTCCTGGCTTCCCCTCCTTTTGCTGAACAGGAATCCAGTCCGGAACTGGCCTTGAAGAGACTGAACCAAATACTTACAGACTAAGACTCTGAGCTCAGACTTTGGTTCACACTTATCTTTCCCACCCAGTGGCAATGCTGAAATCTGCTTCTAAATACAGAGGAGGGGGAGAACCTGGTGTCTTTTTTTTCTCCCGTGTTTCTTTCTTCCCCTGGTCAGGGCTTCACCACACTAGCTCTGCTCTCTGGCTCCCAGCATGCCTTGCTCCGTTTCTCTCGGACTTCTCAATTTCAGAGCCATGGCTGATAGAGAAGGCCCAGTTTCTCGGAGCCCTGCCTTCTCCATCGATGTTTAAATTAAAGGGGCCCATTGATCCAGGAGAGCCACTATCCAGAGAGGGAGAAGAGGGAGAGAAGGGAGGAGAGGAGGTTGCCTCATGGTTTCATCAGTAAGGAGAAACACTTTGCAGGACAGAGTTACCAGTTTACAGTAAGCCACAAGATTGAAAACCAATATGAGTGTTTGGTTGGTTGGTTGGTTGGTTTTTTGGTTTTTTGAGTTTTGTTTTTTGTTTTTCGAGACAGGGTTTCTCTGTGTAGTCCTGGCTGTCCTGGAACTCACTCACCCTGTAGGTCAGGCTGGCCTCAAACTCAGAAATCCGCCTGCCTCTGCCTCCCAAGTGCTAGGATTAAAGGCGTGCGCCACCAATGCCTGGACCAGTATGGTTTGCTACACCAAAGACTGACTTTGCACAGAACTGCTTTGTGGATCAATGCAGTGGTCCTCTCGCTGTTGGTGAGATATGATACAACTTAGTCCCTCTGATCAGATCATAGATCTTAGCCAGTTAGATCCAGACACAAAAGAGGGTGGTTTGTTCTCTCTGTAGCTAAAAAGTCACCCCAGAATGGAACTCTAAATCTACACATATTTAAAAATCACTTTTAAACAGCTACAGTTTTGAGTTATTTAGGCTTATTATTACATGGACACTATTCATGGAAAATCCAATGCATTCATACTTTAAATATTGCTGGATTTACCTTCAAGTATAGTTAGTAATTCAACATCTCATTAATAATACGGTCGATTAAAAATCCTACTGAATTAGTTTCAACACAGAATAAGAACACAGTTGCAATCAGCCCCTGCTTACCGCTTGGCAAAGAGCTGCTACTATCAGCCCCGGACAATTAAGTTGGACGAATTCTCTATTAAAATTATGGGTTTTGCACCACTCACTTAGCGGGCTTTGTTTCCATGGCCTTGCTCAGGTGCAGCAGAAATTTCAGAGTGTGTTGAGTTTCAAGGAAAGTAGAATTACAAAGAACCAGGAGGCAAGTCAGAGGTAACACTGAACACTGCTGCCCTGATACACACCAGGGATTTTCTCAGAGAAGCCAGGACTCCATAATGAGGCCTGTCCACGGAGGCTCCTGCTTTCTCAGCTTGAATTAAGCAGCAAGAGTCACTCTCTCTCTCTAAGCCTGTGGCTTCCTGGAGCAGCAGCCTGGCAGGAAGCAGCAGTGATTATGGAGTCAGACAGCAGTTCTGACCCAGCCAGCACTGTGACCCCGGGCAGGACTTTCCCCGATCTGTTCGGTATATAAGTGATACATGGAATGACCACTGTGCTGGGGCTTGCCAGAACTGCACTCATTTGGACTCAGACATTATCATAGAAGTCAGAGTTAGACAGAACCTTTTGGTAATTAAGTGGACTCTATCATTTACCCTAGAGACTGGGAGAGGGTGAGAAGAGACCTGTCCGGGTCATACCATTAACTGAAAAGCAGTGTTGAGTTAGAACTCAGGGGATCTGGCTTTTGATTCCATGCTCTGATCAAAACACTGTGTTACTTCAAAAATGCTAAAGGAAGTGGTAACACTCCTTGCCTCCTGTTGCAGAGGTTGGTAGACATCCTACCCACTCATCAAAACTGCTAGGGTTAAGTAGCTAAGTCCTATGCTCTTTGCACGAAGGACTCTGCTCCCGCTAAAAGCTGTGAGCTAACCTTTACCCAAACTCACCCTCCAGGAACAGGAAAGACAGGGGTCCCTATTTGGGATTTGCTTTCAGAGGTCACCTCCCCAATATGATGTCATCTTTCAAGTCGCTAAACAGTCCAATGAATTTAAGCAGGAAAGACCCCTCCCCCGGGGCATAGAAGCCCCATCATTGGCATGTCTGATATCAGGACCTCCAGGAGATACAAACTGAAGGCTTTGCCTGGGGGCTGGCTTGTCAGTGAGTGAGTGGGGCTCCCCTCATCTCCAATATTAAGTGGAAAAAAAAAACCTTCCTCCCCAGACTCCACCTAAGCTGCACCCTTTTCCAAGTCCAGCCTGTGAACAAACATACTTGAAAATACTGGGTGGGGCTGCCTAAACTCCCTATACTCAGAAGAGATTAGTATTTTCCCTGCCTGCCCCGCTATCTCTCTCTCCTTTCTCCAAAGCTGACACCCAGCAGACAGAGCTGGATTCAAATCCTCACTCCACTGCCTGCCTGCCGTGTAATCCTGGATGAATGTTTTACCTTCTCTTCCAGCTAGAATTTCTTTCCTGAAGTATAAGGATCATAACCACGACCCTTGTTTAGGATGGTTGGGTTAGAGCCATGGTCACACATGCTGGTGGCAGAGCACAGGCATCCTGGAAATAAGTAAACAGCAGGGAAAGGGAGCAGCTGCCTCTTGCAGTCTTTCTCTCTCTGCTCTTTCTTCCGTCCTTAGCTTCCTCCTGCCCTTTCACACCAAAGAGGCCTGGGAAAGCTGGAACCAGACTGCCTTACCTTGCCGAGGTCTCCCAGAGCCATGACTTTGGCTACTGGCCTCTTGCTAAGCTGCTCTTTCACCCAGAGCTCAGTCTGCTTGTTCCACTTCATAGCGAACACATAGAGAGCGTAGGCCAGCAGCAGCAGCAGGCTCTCCCACCAGGCAATGAGACTGTCCAGGAAGAAGACTATGAGCATAGACAAGTCAAGGATGTAGAAAGAGACGTCGCGGAACAGGGGCCACCAGGTGAGGTGGAGGATCTCCCGGGAGAAGAGGGAACAGGTGCCGATGACAAAAAGGATGTTGAACACGGCAGAGCCCACGATGGTACCAATACCCACGTTGCTGTGGGAGATAAAGACACCAATAAGAGAGGTGAAGAGCTCAGGGGCGGAGCCTCCGGCAGCCATGAATGTGGCCCCTGCCACATCCTCGGAGATCTGCAGCTTGTCTGTGATGACTCCGAGGGCTGGGACAAAGTACTCATCGCACACGATGGCCAAGGCCACAAACACGTACATCATGCCGAAGATGTGGAGGGCCACCCAGCCCTGTCGTCGACCCTCCACAGTGAACAGATCTGGGGGATACTCCCCCTTGGGTTGGAGGTTTGACCAGTCAGGTGGCAAAGCTGAGGGACCGGAACTAGGTGCCTCTGGGAACGGGATGGTTGTCATGCTTAGAGATGGAATCATGGGTACAGCTGGAGCTGGCTCCACAACCACACAGCGGTGGACCTGTGTGATCATGGTTGCCTTGCCTTTGGGAGTTACTAAGGTGCTGTGTGCTGTGGAAAGTCTCTTTTCCCTGTTGGTGGCTGAGGCCATTCTAATGGCTGGTGCACTGGTTCTAGACAAGGGGTTGCTAATTCTCTGGGCAACAGTAGAACCGTGGATGGTTGCTGGGGTGCTACCTATGCTGGTGCTTACTGTCGTTTGATCCTCAGAGGTGGCAGGGGTGTGCTTCGGGGCTGCTCCCGGGGGAGTGGCAGAGCTGTTTCTTTCTCCTCTCCTAAGATTTCCCAGGGTGTTCTTTCCCACCAGGCTTGGAGGAGTCACAAGGTTTGTTTCAACTTCACGTATTAAGAAAGTTGGGGTGTTCGGAACCATTCTCTTGAGAGAAGCTGCCATGTTTTCTCCTGCTGTTCTCTCAGGTCTGGGTTCCAACATCCTATAGGTTGCCGTGGTTTCACTGTCTTTCCCTGTTGGTGTGGGGCTGGTGGTGCGAGGTGCACCTACTGGGGATGGGGTATGCATCCTTCCTGTTTCTTTGGCGTGAGTCGGGCTGGAACTCTTCCTTCCGCGCCTGAGTTTTGGGGTATAGCTTTTAACTCTCCGTCTGCCTGAAGTTGAGATGAAGTGACTTGGTGCTCTGCTAGGTGTGGGTGCCATGTTTTCTTTTTGTCTTCTTGTGCCAGCTGTTGTTGGGCTATAATTGTTCTTTGGTGGCGTTGGAGTGCTCTTGGTTGTTCTGGGTGGATTGGGGGTGTCCTCCGTTGCTATGCTAGGTGCTGTTTCATCCGTAATCACCGTGTCTTGGGGTACTATCATCTCACCCTCCACTTCAGAGCTAGCCTCTGGAAGGTCACTGCTCTCCACTGTCATCTCATTGTTGGTGAGGTCCCTGCTGGCCACTTTAATAGGCTGTTGGGAGGAGGCTTTCGTCCACATTGAGGGGTGATTCTGGGGTCTCCTCAGGTGCTGATAAGTGGAACCGATAATCAACATTCCCAGGAGGAAAAGGAGGCGACTCCAATGAAGCCTCTTTGGTCGGAGTAACCGCCTCTCCTGTGTCCCCATCCTGATCAGTTTCCGCATGATGGCCAGTTATGTCTGGTTACAGTTGGCCTTTCATCCTGTCCAAGGAGAGGCGGAGGCTGCTCTGGGATTCATGTTAGTAATCAGGAAAGATTTCTCCATGAAGCCCAGCCTGGGGGTATCCACAGACCTAGAGGGAAAGAGGAGTTATGTGCCTTCTTCTGAGATCTAGAACTCTCTTGTCTAGAAAGTTAGAGTGATGAAGGTCCTAGGGACACAAAGTATCAGTCAGGCAGAGACCTTGTTCTGAAGACTACTCCTCCCCTCCACTCCAGGGTGCAATTCCTGCTCTCAGGAGACAGTATTCTGTGGATATTCAGCTCTACTGCCTACCAGCTGGGTCATCTGAGCAGGCAAACCTTACTGCCTCCACCACAGCACAGTGTTAGCTATGCAAAACCAAACTCTGGAAGGATATCTGCGGAAGGCAAACTGAGGACCACAGGTCAGGAGGACTTCGTTTTCACTGTACATTTGACTAGATTGTTTTACCAGGTGTATGCTGTAATGATCTAAATGTAAATTCTTTTTTTTTTTTTTAACAATTATTTATTATATATAAGTACACTGTAGCTGTCTTCAGACACACCAGAAGGGGGCATCAGATCCCATTACAGATGGTTGGGAGCCACCATGTGGTTGCTGGGAATTGAACTCAGGACCTCTGGAAGAGCAGTCAGCGCTCTTAACCCCTGAGCCATCTCTCCAGCCCCCTAAATGTAAAGTCTGAGACAGTGTTTCATGTAGCCCCAGCCTGGCTTGGAACACAGCACGCAGGCCAGGATGATCTTGAATTTTTCACCCCCTGCCTTCTTTCCCAAGTGCTGGGATAAGCATGTGCTACCGTGTTGACTTTGTGCAATGTCTTGGAATTGAGCCCAGAAATTTGTGTGTGCTGGGTGAGCACTCCACCAACGGAATGTCCCAGCACATTTAAATTTGATTTATTTGTAGGTATATTACTCCTATAAATAGTAATGCCATTGAGTTACAAGAATTCTGAAAGACCAAACATACATAAAGTCTATGAAAAGCATTAGACAGACTCGGGAGTCACTGGGGTTAGTTTTATAGACGTAGGAAAGAAACTTTGTTTTATAAAGAGCCTTGAGGTCCAGACCTGACAAATATCCATTAAATCTCTATGTCCAAAGATATTACACAACCACTATTTTAAAATGCCTGGTTTTGTGTAGGGTAGTTATATCTCAGAAGTGGGCCTGCTGGGCAGTGGTGGCGCACGCCTTTAATCCCAGCGCTTGGGGAGGCAGAGGCAGGTGGATTTCTGAGTTCGAGGCCAGCCTGGTCTACAGTGTGAGTTCCAGGTTAGCCAGGGTTACACAGAGAAACCCTGTCTCGAAAAACAAAACAAGTGGGCCGAGTAACACATGGATCTCTCCAGTACAACTCCTCCTCCCCCTCAAACCCCGCCCCCGAGGGACAGAGACCCTGAGAGGAGAACAGGTGTGCTTCGTTTAACTTCACACAGCTCCAGGGGACCCGGAACAAGCCTGCAGTGAGTGTCCCAGGTTTTTTTGTAAACCACACTAACTGGAAGTGCCAATGTACCAGCCTAGAATATCAGGGCAGAACCACAAAGGAGTAGAAACAGTGACCTTCCTCCTTTGCCCTCGGTTCCCCTGACCTTTCCCTGTCTTCCCCAGCATCTTGCCCCTTGCCATGGATGCAGCACTTTGCCGCGAGCCGGCGAGCCCACGTGCACCTCCTACAGGATTCCTAGAGGGTCTCTCTCCTGCGTGTGGAGGAGAGCCGAGCTCGCCCCTGGCTGAATCCTCCTAACCTCAGCTCACTATTTACCTTCAGACCTCGACATCTGTGTCTTCCAAGTTCGGTAAACTTGTCAGAATCCAGGGTCTCGAAGAGTGAGTCGGAAGTTGAACCACGGGGAACACCCCATTCTCCTCCTGCCAGCTCCCCTAGGAATCCTAATTCAAGGGTCGAGTGTGAAGGGCATGTCAGGGGACGC